>NW_006264214.1:21086-24660 GCF_000469605.1 Apis dorsata | reverse complement strand
ATATATTTTATTATTTAGCAAGATTTGTAACAAATAAATTTAATATATGATGGTTTTATTTGAAATTTTTTATTGCTTCCTTTTGAATAATAATATAAATGCAAAATAAATTCCGTTATTTTTCAGAATATATAATATGTGTATGTACAGGTATTATAAAAAAAGCTTAAGATGTTTTCGATTTTTCGAGAGACAAGAAAACAATTTTCTCTAAACTGAATCGAACGTCAAGGTCATTTATTATCGAGTGACGGGCCTTCCTATAGTTTTTTTTTCCTCGCTCATTTATTTTTCCACGTACATGGTCTCTGAGACTGTGAATCAAGTCACAGATTATTTGCATGTTCTGCCTACTCTCGATTTACGCTTACACCGAGATGGCATCGGATTAATGAAACGCGACTATTTGTCGATACTGTTCTTTCTCTTCTTGCGTGGCCTTTACGTAATTCCAAGGAATTCTTCAATTTCAAGGAATATTAACAATCCAAATAAGTTTTTAACATTTTAAATTTTTTTTCCATCATCGATATTTGATGATTTTTGTTAATACCGATAAATGATAAAAATATAAATTATTATAATAGAAAGTATTTATGTCATTTCATTCACAACAAAATATTTTATACTATACTGATAAAATAAAATTATTTCGAAGTCATTTACAATCAAAACTTGCTGAATAATAAAATAAATCTATGTATATTGATGAAAATAAACACGAAAACTTGTTTGCTTTAAATTATAAAATATAATTTTTTTAATTTAAATATCAGAAATTTTATTATCTATTTTAATAAACAGATTTAATCAACAGATTTTTATGTTTTTTAATTAATTATATTAATATTTATAATTAATAATTATATTATTTATAATTAATAATTAAAATATAAATATACAATCAATTATATAATTAGTAAAAATAAATTGTAATTAATATAATAGAGAATAAATAAATAGATATTATGTACAATATATTTGATTTATTTCGAATTGTTCAAATATATATTTGCAAAAAACATTGTTATTATTATATAGAATTTCTCTACATAATACATATATATCCATAATTTCATGTGCTTAAGCATGTGATCGACATTTATTTATTCTTTCTATAAACATCGCGACAGGTAATGTCCAAAAGGTATAACAGTCAATGAAAAAAATTTTTTTTATGAATTATGATAAGCTTAAAATACCTCAAATCAAGTTTAATTATTCTTTTAGATTCGCGTATAAAAATAAAATATAAAACAATTTTGGATAATCAAAATTACAGTGTGAATATTGTTATAATTTTGGTCATTATAATTATGTAATTTTGATCCAAAAATTGTTTTATATTTTATTTTTGGATTGAAATATTTTAAGTCTGTTTTTAAGTCCGTAATAATCCACAAAGATTTTTTACTAGTTATATTATATTATATATTATAGTTACCTGATGCTGTTATTAATTTATATTAACAGAAGATAAATGGCAATCGCAAGTTTATATATGTATACGCAATCACAAATATACAAATTTTAATAATAATTTTATAAATTTCGAAAATTTCGAAATCGATGATAACACAAAGAAAAAACTTCAAAATATTAATTTGTACAATATATCCAAAAAAAATAAGATTCTCATATTAAAAATTTCTCAATTTTATTTTTTCTAAGAAATAACCAATTATTGATTAATGACAACAAAAATTATAAAAAAATTTTTATTTAAAAAAATATAATTGACTATAAAAAATACAATAAACTATATATTGATCTATGAAAAACTGTTAATATTGCATAATATATCTCTTTATAATAAACAATTTTTATCTAAAATATTTTTATCTAAAATATTTTTTCGTATTATTTTTATTTTATCATTCATATTTTTCGAGATATTTTAATGATACGAAATAAATTGATATAAACATATTTCTATTTTAATAGAAATCAACATTAAATTTTTTAATGTTAATTTTGCATTTAATAATTGCTGTTAATTACAAAAAAATAAAAATCTGAAATCGTTATTTTAATCAATTTTAATATTAAAAAAAAAATCTGTAATATAGAAAATTAATGCAATAAAGTTTCTTTACTTCTTCTTTTGTTTTAAACAATTATCGAATAAAATTAAAAAAAAAAAATTTACAAATATTAAATAAAATTTTATTAATATCATTTTTAAATTAAGTAAATAAGCAATTAAAACAATTCTAATATATCACTTTAAATTTATTTTTATTAATAAACAAAGCAAAAATATATAATTATATTATATAAAAATTAAAATTTTAAATATTCGATATTTCTTCGCTAGAAAATGAATTTCAAAATCTTTCCATTTCTTTTGATATTTTATTTAATTTTTTTTAATTGAAATGATCAAAACGAAATAAAATAATCGAAATCTATTTTTCGCGTTATAGAGAGAAATTTATTCTTTTTTTAATTCTTTCAATTTGATCTAGTGTTTTAAGATAAATATATAATCGAGTAATAGTTATGAATAGCTAATACTAATGCGAAAACACCACGTTTCATGGGAAAGTTACAATGAAATACATTTTTCCCGATAAATACGAGTGTAATTTCATTACGATATCAATGAATTTACGAACCGATAATATCGAATAGCTATTGATTAAAAAATAATGCATATATATTAAAATTATTTATCAATTATCGTAATCTAATTACCGTCGTTGTTTCGCTACAAAGATAATCAGATATCTGTAAAAATTGAAAATTGAAAATATATTCTTCCTGATCATATTTATTTCCTCTCCTTTTTCTCTGTAATTTTAATATTGAATATTGAATTATATACGATATTCATCATTAAAATTAATATGTTTAAAGAATAAAAACAAAATAAAAGAGGAAAAAAGGAATTTTTAAACAAATAAAAAATATTAGTTGATCATATTAAATATTCAATATATTGATCGTGGCTCGATTAAATTATTTTTAGAAAGTAAGTATCTATATATATCTATTAAAATATTTGATAAATTTTTTTTAAAAATTGAAAAAAATTAGGTAATTATTAATTCCTCTAATGTTATAATTTATAATTAAAGATATATTCTATAATATAGCGGTTTGAAATTTTCATTGCTATTATTTATATTATACAATTATTATATTATTATTATATTATTATTGAAATTTTCATGACTATTATTTATATTATACAATTATTATATTATTATATTATTATTCTATATCTGAATTTTTTTTCTCTTCATTGTAGTATATTATATTAATATCTTTTCGTATTCAAATAAATTATGCTAATAAAAAATAACTGAAAATATAATGTTTTAAAATATAATCTTATTTATAATCTATTTATTTTAAGAAGCAAGTAAAATTATTTTAACCAATATTTAATTGTTTTAACTGGCTATTATAATTTCAATATTGGACATAAATGAAAATTTTATTGTTTGAAATAAACTAATATTGTTAATAATTTATATAAACTATTTTAGAAATGTAAAATGAATATAATTTTTCAAAGCATAAATAATAATAATATTACGAAAAGTAAGAAATTTATTTTCTGAAATAT
>NW_006264214.1:17214-20809 GCF_000469605.1 Apis dorsata | reverse complement strand
TATATATATATATATATATATATATATATACAATTGAAAAGGAAATAAAGTTTAACATTATAAATAAATTAATTAAAATAAATAATATTTATCGTAATATTTATTATCAACTTATTTTAAATATTTTTCATGTTCAAAATACACAATAATATTATATAATTAATGATAAATCTATAATATTAATCAATCTTGCTTTATATAATAATAATATATATTAATAATATATATCTTACTGTAATATTATGAAAAAATTATGAAAAAAGAAATTTAATATCAAATAATATGAAATCATTACATCGGTATATATTATATAATATATCTATATTATATAAATAAAGAATAAATAAAAAATTGAAAATCAATTTGAAAAAAAATATATTTGAAATTTAAAAAACATAAACCGTACAGAATACTTTCATTTTTATTTTTATAATCTTTCGTATAATATTGATATAATACTGGTGTAATACCAATATCGAATCGAATTTCTACAATATTTATTTGATAAAAAAAAAAGAACATAAATACAAATATATGAATCAATCTGTCGATTAGCTACTGATTTTAATGAACTTAAAATGTATTGTTAAAGATACCATTTTTAACTAATTTTTTTTTTATACATTAATTAATGATCGATTTTAACTTTCGAGTTATTCGCAAAAATTTTTAGTTATACATCGAATTCTGTCTACTCACATGTATAACATAATAGTATATATGCAATATCCTATTTATTAATTATTTATATAAATATAAATCAATATATATAATGGATAAATAAAAAATCTATTTTTTGATAGATTTATACCATCGGCTTCTTTTAAAGATTTCTTTTAATGCATGTACAATTTTAAAAACTAATAAATATTAAAAATAGGATTAATATTATTATCATTGTAATTTTACTCATTTTAATTGTGATTGCTCAATTATTGTGATTGTATATTTTATTTTCGCATTCGACAAATTTGAAAAATATCTATGCATACATATAGACAAAGTTTAATAGAAAATAAACAATTTTTGTTAAAATATTTTTCTTTTATATCTAAAATCGAAATTGATGGGAAAAAAATGCAAATCGACAATTATGTCAAAATTTTAATTTGACCATTGATTGAAGTTAAGAATAAAGTTATTTTAATAATTTATTATTCAAAGTATTGAATGATAAATTATTAAAGATAATATCAAACGGTTGAAATTCTATGAACGAATTAACTATAATCGCTTAAATATTATTTATACATTTTAAATAAAGTTTATTCAAATAAATAAGTTTATTCAAAATTTTAACTAATTACTTTTTCAATAAAATGCCCAATTCTGAGTCATATAATCAGGATTGAATAAATTCGAATTCTGAGTCCACATCAATAATGTTAAAAATAGAATTTCACGATATTTTCTTCAAATTATCAGAATATGGTGTTTGGATACATATCTATCATTATGATGAAAAATTAATTAGATAAATAGTAATCAATCAATAAAATAGTTACAAAAAATGATATTTCTTATAGTGTAATGTTATTAATGTTATTTTTTCCTTTCCTTTTATTATATATTATAAAAATATTTTTTTCATATACTATACTATTACAATAAAAATATTTTTAATTAATATCTATGCCATAAATATACTCAGATGTTTATCTTAGATATGTTATGATTTTAATTAATAATTTGAATTAAATTAAAACTTTATATATAAATATTTAATATTTGTTAATATTTTTTTGCTAATATTTTAATATTGAAAAATGCAACCAATGAATAAATTATTCAACGACGACTAAAAATTGTTATTATAAATATATTATATTTAAAATTATTATATTATATAAATATTATTACATTTAAAAATGTTTTATTATTATATATTATATTATATGTTAATTAATAATATTTTTAATATTATTTAAAAAATTAAATAAATAATTAATTATAATAAATATCGAAATGTGTTATCAATTCAAATAAATAAAAATTTTTATTCTAATAATGATGATATATTACAAGTTTGTAAATTATTTATATATTTATTAAATTTGTAAGTTGTAAGTTAAACAAATGTATCGCTAATTTAAAAAATTTGAAAAATATTATAATCGTACCCTGAGATTTGATTTCCATTGTAATTCAATTGAATTGATTATTAATAATACTAATAATCATTAATATCTATTTATTTTATATACAAATTTTGATCATATATTAATTATATAATATATAATTTGAATGCACTATTATTATTGTATTATTATTTAGTAATATCATTCTTTATATTTATATTCAATTGATAATTTATAAATATAATAATGGAAACAAAACAAGTTCGTATAATTTTTTGTATATGAATAAAAATATTCAATTTGAATGCAAAAAATAAAAAATGTTAATAAAGATTTAAAAAAAGAATTAAAAATTCATATTTTAATGTTTTATAGAATATTTAATTTTCTAAATAACACAATTAAATTCTCGTCACTCTTTAAAATCAAATTTTATATGCATTTCGCTGGAAAAATGAATCAAAGTCTCTTTGTTCAATGAAGGCTTTATCATTATCACACAGTCATATATAGCCTAAGTGACATAGAACATATTCTTTGTTGTATAAAAAAATTGTTATCGATATTATTATTATTTTAAAGATAAAAATAAAAAATATATATTTTACAAATATTATTATATCCTATTTTCAATTAAAAAAAAATTCAAAATAATTTCAAAAATATAAATTAAAAGTTTTGTTAGAAATTTGTATGAAAAAAAATCAGTTAAGTTAAATAAATATTATTAATCAAAGTTAGATCTTAAAATAAAATACATCTTAATTTTACAATGTAACTAGATTGTTTTATTTTTTATTTGAATACACTTTTTTCTAATTTATCCATCTATTTTATTAATTTTTCAAAAAGTATAAAAAAAACTTTGTTTATTTTAATTTATTTTAAAATTTCTTTAAATTGATTTAATTCAAGATACAATTTTATTTATAATTTCCTTCAGTAATTATATCATATTTTTAAAATTATAATTATAATAGCAAATTTTAAGAATCTGTTTAATTTTTTTTCATTATCATTTTATTTCTATCTCATTATTATTTTATCTCTCAATTAAAAATAATAATATTACAAAATTCTAAAAATTTGACTTAATTTATAATTTATTATTTATTATTCTATTATAAAAAGAGATTTCATTATATTGTGAAAATATTTTTTGGATAATAGATTTACATGTATTGTATTTATTGTCATTTATTTATATTTCAAAAAATTTCATTAATCGATACAAATATTTCAAAAGCACATATATATTAAAATTATGTAAACAAAATTGTTACAATACTGAAAAAAATTTTTTTATACATTATTTATATTTATATTTATTTTTTTAAATGATTATCATTTATCCGGATGTAAATCTAAATTGTATTATTTTATTTGAAACAATGAGTTAAGTATATACAAAATATATTCATGAGACATTTTTTATACGATCAATTCTAAAGAATTAAGAAAAAAAATATAAAAATATGATTGGTATATAAAAAAAAAATTAAAATTTATTTATAAGT
>NW_006264214.1:11177-16924 GCF_000469605.1 Apis dorsata | reverse complement strand
CTTATATATTTCAATTATATATTTTTGGATACTAATTTTTATTTTTATTTTATATCTAAAATTAAAAAATATCTCACAAATTAATATTTATTTCATAATTAATATTAATATTAATATTTATTTTATATACTAAAGTTTTGAACATGATTAAAAATTTACAAAACTATCCGTTACAAGAAATTATCGATGTCTTTATATTAATATATAATAGATAATATATAATAGTCTTTATATTAATATATAATATATAATAGTGTATATTAATAGACAAAAAAATAAAAATTTTATTGATAAATTTTTATTTATATGTCACTAGGTCAGTATTAATGTTGCGATATACATATATTTGTGAAAAATCGATTTCATATGCGTGCAACGAAACTTCAACACGATTATCGCATGAAGTGCAATGATTTTCAGATATATTAGACCTGTATTTTTACATGTATAGACCTGATTAAACCGGTCTCTTAATATATAATTAGTGTTAGCCGATATGTAAGGAGTGAATGATTAACATTTAATGTGACTTTTCATACTTTTCTTATATTTTGTAAGACTACAATTGGTAAAATCCTAGAACTGAATTCCATCTGTATAATTCAAATATCAAATCAAATATATGTATATAATCTTAAAATAAATGAAAACTTTGCTTAATGACAGATTATTTTTTTTTTAAATATAATCAATGTGAATTTATGTACATGAAATTATAAAATTATATTTCAAAAATATAAAAATTAATTTCAATTTTTACTTTAATTTTAACTTTTTTATAATAAAAAGTAAATAAAATGTATTACTTTTGAAATGTATTATAATTCTGATTTTGAAGATAAAGAAAAATTATAGAGAAAAGAATTGAATGATATGATGAGATCTGAGATGTTTGTAGATGTTTATTTTATAATAGCAACGATGCATCGAGAAAATAAATATAAGTAAATATATTTCTTTTTTAAATTGCATCATACGGATCATTACTTATATATATTTTAAATTCAAATTATTAAGCTGATTTATATTATTACTTATGTTTGATATGAAATGAAATATTTTTTATACGAATTGAAATATTTTTCTTAAGTTTAAAACATATCATCCAACTTACAAATAATTATTTTCTTACTTTTTCCTTCAATAATCTATAGATTCTTGTTGTTATTTGTTTATTTTAGTTTTTAAATATAAAAATCCTACTATTATATATTTATTATAATTAAAATATATTTATTAAATATATTTTTATATAATATCTTAAAAACTAAAATCGAACATGTATAGAGTGTTAATACAATAACAAATCGCAAGAATTTTTATATTTTTTCCTTTAGTGCTTGTGGTTAATCACAAAAATTCTCAGATTTATTATTATCAATAAAATATTTATATAAAAAACATATATCTAGCTTCTAGATAAAATCAGTAATAAAACTATTGATCCGCAATATGTTAATATATTTGTTATGCCATGTTAATAATAATGTTATTAGGCCAAAATAAGTATAAAAGTTGATATATAAAAATGTCGCTTAAGGTTTATGTATTAAGTTATAAATTTGAGTTATAAATAACTCAAATATACATTAAGCAAAGCGAAACAGAGATACAATTATACTGTAATCTCATTCTTATTTTGCTTCATGTAAAGATTGAAATGTTTACAATATTAAATCATTGTAAAAAAATAAATATTTTTCAATTATTTTATTTTTCAGAAATAGTTTTGTAATAGAATAAATAAAATATATATTTTAAAAATCTATATTTAAAAAGATTTATAAAGAAAATTCTTTAAATTTTTGATAATGATAACTATTCAATTTAAGAAATATTAAATTATAAAATCTTTCTTTTTTTATGCAAACTTTAAATTTTTTTATGAAATATATTTTAAGAAATATCATGGAGTATATTTTTAAAAAATATAATTTATTGATTCTTAATATGATACATATATAATTATGTACATATATATGTACATAATAATAATTATATATCATTCTCATATAATCATATAATCACATAATCATATATATAATTATATGATTATATAATCATAAATTGAATTATGAAATTAATAAAATTATAAATTTTTATATATGAAATACATTTCTGTAGTAATATTATTATTATTTTATTATTTCAACGTTCATTCAATTAAAATTTATCTAAGGAAATTAAAAAGAAATTAAATATATTAATAATAGGATGTATCATATCTTATTTTATCATTTACATAAATTTTATAAATCATCAACATTCACTAAATAAAAAATAACATACTTTAAAACAAATAGGATTCTTCTTTCATATAAATAATTTATTATTATTAACATACGAATTATCAAACAAATTTTTCACTATTTCATATTTTAATAATAATATCACAATAACAATTTTAATAATAATGTCAAAGATACATAAGATATATAATTCTGTAATATAAAAGTAATTTAACAATAGTTTATCTTTTAAGTTCAGTTTAATAATCATACATTAGAAAATTATCCGAATTCAAGTCATGATATATTCATAGTAGTTAGTTAAAAACATATGTAACTTATAAGATATATTCATACTATGTTATCCGAATGTTATGATTCATGATTCAAATCATGTCAATAAGATTCAATGAAATCTTTAAACACTATAAAATTCATTCGATAGATTTTTTTTCTAAAAGATTCGTGGTTTTTCTTCTTTGATTCGATACAAAATCTTCTGTAGATAAAACCATGGATTTTATTCAAACGAAGCGAATTCATATTATATCAAGTGAAAATATAAGTAAATATAAATGTATTATTTTATTTATCTTTATTACATGTTATTTATTTTGTTATTTATTTTATTTGTTTTTACTATTGTTACATATTATCCTATAATATAAAATGATTTTCATTGAAACAAAATAGAAGATATGATTTAAACGATAGAATATAAACTATGATTTAGATGAATGCATTTTCTAAAGAACTCGTTTTTTTCTTTTTTACATCTTAATGAATTTATTAGAACAATTAAATAAATTTTTATAAGATTGGTTACATTCCAAGATATTTAGATATTCCATGAATTTTTTCCATAAAAATTTCAGATTTATTCGTCAAAATATTAATTTATCAAAAGTCCATTGTAATTGCAGTTTAAACGATTTAAGCATATGACAAATATAAGCAAGTAATAGATGATAAAATGCTTTACAATAAAACTTTCGTTAGGTTATAAACATTCGTTATGTGAATGTTCCACTATATGAATGTGTGTTTTGTTATGTAAACATTCTATTGCATGAACAACTTTTTTTCTATGTATAACTGGTTGGCCTTAATTTTCGAGATATTTAAAAAAAAAGATTGCTATTATTGCATAAAATTCCAGCTATACGTTTGTAATAATATATGCGTCATATATGGCCGCTACTTATCTACTTTTTTTAAACACATCGCAGCGGCCAGCATCCAGATATATAACAGACAAACCAAAAAACTATTTCATGAATTTTGAACTTGAAATATTTTTTCTAATGAATAATAAAATGGAATATCCTTCATGGAATACGAAATTAAAATATAAAGTTTTATGTGATCGAAATTATGAGAATTAATTAAGAAGTAATGCAAACTTATATATTTCAAAAATGAAGATATTTAAGAAAATCAAAATAGTGATGAAAAAACTATTTATTTGCTTCAGAATTGAATATTTGTTTACTTTTCAATATAATCTTCATTCCATCATTGAAATATTTTTAATTTTGAATTCAAAATTATACGTAATGAAATAAATATTTTTAATTTTTTTTCGAAATATGAAAAAAATTGGAAATCACAAAATATCAAATTAAATGAATATAAGAAATATGGAACTGATTCAACTTTAATTTCTTTATAGTATCAACAATTGTATAATATGTATAAATGATGATAAAGCACGTTTATCAGCTTTTAATGTAAAACGTATACATAAATAATTAAAATAAATAAAATGATATTTTACAAATTTGTAGAAGAAAAATGTAGCTATATTTTTATGATATAATATACAATGCTCTTTACATTTTTTATTTCATAATTATATAAATGTGAATAATTTTTCAGTCAATCTTCATATATAACCGAATTGCAATAGTAGTAATATAAGATTTATACATAATTATTATAACATTAATAAGTTGTTCAAAACATTATATTTTAATTTCGCATTCTATGAATTAGCCCCACTATGGATTGAAAATGAAATATTTTATAATATAAGTTTGTCACAATTCAAGAGAAAATAGTTTCTTTGAAGTGTTTTATATGTATTTTATCTGTTTTCTAAATAAATTTATTTATATATAAACATATAAATATATAAAGTGTTCATTTCTTTCTATAAGATGAAATTTAGGATGTAATTTTTCTTTTTTAAAAATATATTAATTGACTCGAAATTCGGAAAGTCGCAGATAGTAAGTGAAAAGAAAAATCCAAATATAAAATTTTAGCTTCAATCAATTATTACTTACCAAGGTATTAATAAAGAACTTTCTCCGTATGATGTTACTAATATAACTGTCTCGACTTTAATTATCATCGACTATTATTAAATAACCGATAACAAAATAATAATATTTTCAATATCTACAGATTTCTATATAATATTTTGATAAAAAATATTATAATAATGACAAGAATTGTTTACATAACAAGCCTATATATATAAGCCTATATATATAAGCCATATAAGCCTATATGTTATAATTTTCGATTGTTTTGAAGGATTTCATGTATTTTGTAATTTAGAAAGATATTTGAATCAAAGTTTTCTATATGAATTCTCTACTTGTCTATTCTATATCGTAATAGTTTTTATTGTAATGTACTATTTTTTTTAGCTACATAATATTTTAATTGTCAAAAAATCTAATTATTCATTATTAAGAGATTAAACTTTTACTTTTATTAAGTTTTTACTTATCAAATATCGTCAATCATGTCAATTTGAATTGGATCAAAATATATAATTTTTTGGCCATTACACTGGAAAGTAATTAATCTTACCAGAATTCCTCGTATCAAAATTTTATATGGAACAATTTTATAAATCATTCAATCACCGATAATAACTATTAAAGCGGAAATAGATTTAATAACATATCGATAATATTAAATGTATTAAATCATCTGTATATATAGCGCTTAATAATAATGAAAGTTTTTTTATCAATATTTCGAAAAATAATAATTGATTAAAGCTAAAATTTTAAAGAAAGAAAGACTCTCCCCCTTCCCATTATTTTCCACATTTCGATTATCGAGAATTTTTTTTTTCTTTATCTCTTATTTATGAAACTAATAATAATAATAATGAAAACATATCATTACGGCTTTAGAAATTTATTGTTAGAATGTTTCATATTTAAAAATAATTATTTATTTAAATTTAAATTTAAATATAAATTAAAATCAAAATATTCATTTATTTAATACAAAATATTCATTTCACAAGAATCGAATATTATTATATATAATAAGAAATAATTGATTTTGGTATTTATAAAATATTTAATAATTGTAAACTGATTTTAAATCTTAGAATACGTATTCAATTTCAAAAATCTATTTATTGTTATCTATGTTAATCTATTATTGTGTTATTATAATTTTACTTTTACTAATTATAAATTTACTTACAATATTATAATGAATTGAATTTCTTATATGTAAGTAATAATCAAATTATGAAAGAACGAAAAA
>NW_006264214.1:7781-10843 GCF_000469605.1 Apis dorsata | reverse complement strand
TTATTATTTATTATAATTTTTTATTATTATTTTATTATAAATTATTTTAATTTATTTTTGTAACATAATTTATTCTTATATTTCTGTTTAGAAATAATAGAATATTAGAATATAGTTAATTAAAATATAATTTTATTAAAAACATGAGAATATTTTTAAAAAAATTAAAAAGAAATACTATTATTTTATAAGACGTAGTTGCTTATTACTATATTTATTATTATTGTTGTTGTTATTGTTGTTGTTGTTGTTACTATTATTATTATTATAATTAATAATATAATAATAGATTATAATAATAATATCAGTATTATTATTATTTATTATATTATAATTAAATTATATAGTTAATAAAATTAACTATTAAATTTAATTAAATTATATAGTTTATAATAAAATTATATAATTATAATTGATGAATAATAATTTTCAAAAATAATTATAAAAATTAATTTTAAATGAAAAGAAAATTTTAAATAAAATACTCATCAAGTTTCAAATCTACTTGACTAATATTCAATATTTATTTAAAAATACTTTTTTCACTTCTGAAAATACTTATAAAGGATTCATCACAAAGATTCTACAACAGATTCAAATCTATTTGAAGATATTCAAGATATTTATAGAAGATTCAAATCTTATTTATCGAATCTATTTACGATATGCTCTTTATTAAATAATATTAAAGTAAACATTTCGTTGCAATATATCTACAAATAGATATAATAGATATAAAAATGAAATTAATATCTACTTTTAATAAAAAATAATAAATAAAAAAAATTTTTACTTAAGTACTATTTTTTTATATCGTTATGTGATTCTGACATCACATAAGAGATTATTGATTATAGAATATATGGAATTATTCATATAGAATTTTTCAATAATCTAATATAAAATTATCAGATTTTAAAATTACAAATAACACGAATTTCCAGAACATATAAAATCGCTTAAATTATTAGAAAAAATATGATGGCATATGCCTATATAATTTATTTTATAATTCACATATTTTCTATTGTTACAATGTAATTTTGCGTTAAATGAAGTTTCCATTTTAATTTATCGAATACCTGGTCAAATATTATTCAAATATGCTCTGATATGAACATAGTTAACATTCGTCTTGTGTTAGAATAAAAAAATATTAATCATCATAAAATATCTCTGCAACACTGAAACTGCTCAAACGAAAAACAAATTTGTTATGAAATTTCCATTCAATTCATGAATGATTTTTCACAAGTATTTGAAAACATGTATGAATGTTACAAAGCGATGCTACTTGTGTACTCGAAACAAGTACAATAAAAATTTCTGTTTATCAAAAAAAAAAAAATATGTTTTCTAAAACAAAAATTTTCAATTTTTTAATATAAAAGGATTTTTCAGAGAAAGGAAATTAAATTCAGTGTGAAAATAAAGGCCTTAAAAAAAAAAAGTAAAAGCCTCTTTAAAAAAGCTTTACTCATCAAAAATTAAAATAATATAATTTTTACAAATATGTAATAAATATTATTTTATTGGGATTATAAAAATAAATATAAATGCTGTCAAAAAATTTATCAAACTTAATAATTATTGTAATGAAATATCAAGTTTCTGTAATTTTATTATTTTACATTTATAGAATATTCAATATTAAACAATGGATTTTTTCAAAAATTTTATGTAAATAAATACCTATAAAATAATAGAAAAATAAATACCATATAATTCACAAAATAAAAAAACAAAAATATTTCCATAATTTAACGAAATTCATTTGTATCAGAATATCATAAATAATTAAAATTAAAAATTTAAAACATTATTAATCCTAAGTAAAGGAAAAAACGATAATAATAAAAATAAGAAAAAATAAATTTAAATAAATCCTTGAAATTTTCTATCATATTAAAAATATTATATAGTATAATATAATATATTACATTACAATGTATTATTTATATCAACTGAAAAAAAGGAATGTAGTATTTTTTTTTTAATTACGTTAGAACTTAATTCTTCGGGTATCAAATTCTGGAAATCTATATAAAAATCCAAATGGAATCATTAAATTTCACATTTTTCTAAAATTTAACATTTCACATGTATTCAAAATTATAAGTACAATAAGTGTACGAATAAATTTAAGAATAAGACTTTCGAAATAATTATTTTTAATGTAGTATTAATCTATTTCTAAGATTCTCAAAAAATTTACTATCAAAATTTAATTTATTTACATTTTAAAGTCAAAATAAATTTATTATATATTTTTTAATATTAAAATAATAAAAAAATTTTATAAAGAATCACTGCGAAATATTCAATTATAGAATATCAAATTATCCTATTTAGAGCCAAAACTAAATTATCATAAATTGATTATAATAATCAATTTGTAAAAATTAAAAATAGTATATATATAGTAAAAAAAATATATTTATAAAAAACAAAATAAATATGTATTACTTTTAATTATTAATTTACTATTTTAATATTACTAAATAAAATTAATTATCTATTGTATAATTTAATATATTTTTAATAAGATCCTTATATTTTTACTATAGATTAATCTGAAAATTTAATGATTAATTTAATAATTTAATAAGTTCTAATACATTTATTTAGATATTTTTACATATCTGTAATATTTTTGTATAATTATTGTATAATTAATATAAGAAGCATAATAAAGTTAGTTAACATTGTTAAAAATCATGACAAGAATTATTAGTGTCGAAATAGATTTAAAAACGAAGAATATAGTCAGTATTCGATGGTATTGAATTTCTTTGAGGGAATATTCCTTGAATTCTTCATTAGGTGGTCGAAAAAAGAGCGTAATCCTACTGCTTTTCTTCATTGCGAGAGTTTTTTTGCAAACGCGTCACGAAAATAATAAACTAGAAAGCGAATTCATAAATGTAAAAAAAGTTGCATATTCAAGAGGGAGAACGATGATATTGAAACTTCGAAACATCGCTCGAAAATGTGAAAATATAGATAAAAATTATTATTAGACGAATATAAAAGTTTTATCCGTTCCTTCATTATTTATGAAT
>NW_006264214.1:0-7585 GCF_000469605.1 Apis dorsata | reverse complement strand
TAATTTATATTATATAAATAATTTACAAGATTATTATAACAATATGATAATTTTTATTTAATTAATAATTTATTTTTAGATTTTATATTCATTTTAACTAATAAGATTTCAAAATAATCAATCTATTGCAATAATTTATTTATTATTAGAACTTATTAAAGAATAAAAGATAAATATTTTTTTTTAAATTAAAAAAGAAAAAAAATATATTTAAACATTTTAAAGTTTTTACAGTTTAAAAATTAAGATCTCATAATGTTTCGGATTGAAGATTCATGAATTTAAAAATATATAATAATTAAATTTGCAATTCATCTCAGATAAAAAATAGTGAATTTTTCTTTATATCAATAATTGATATAAGAAAATATAATGCATACTATTCCATCAGAATAATGTTAATAGAATATTAACACTTAACATTATTCAATAAACAATACATAAATGTGTTACAACATCATTATTCTTCAATTTTGTTTTAATATATTTTTATTTATTTAAATTATTACAAAAGTTTTTATAATCGAACATTTTCAAATTTTTTAAATTTTAAGAACTTTTTGTAAGAGAATAAATTTTAACAATTTTTTGTAAGAGAATAATATTAATTAATCAAGAAATAAATAAAAAATTATATTACATATAAATATATATATATGATATTTTATAAAAATAATTTTTAAATACAATAAAATATTTTTAAAGAAAGTATTAAGAAAGCACATTATAAAAAAAATATTTTTTCAAAAGTTGTATAAGAAAATACAGTATTAACAACTTTTCTTTAGATTGACGTATAGAAGTCATATGAAAAGTCAAATATAATTTTTTAAATAAAAAATTTTTTATAATTTTTATTATACTAATGCAGCAATTTATTATTTCGTTTAAGAAAGTATTAAGTTATTTATAATTTTTATATAAAATGCTTAACTTTAAAAAAAATTTTTTAAATAATTTAAAAAAGATTGTAACTTGAAGTTCATAAAATAAGTTCATATGATAAATAAATCGAATTGCATTGAAAATTATATGATTCCATTTAAAAAAACAAAGAATTATCATGATATTTATTTGATATATATGATATTTGTAGAAAAATTATTATTGGAAAATATTGCATAATATTGTATTTATTAATATTGTATTTTTTTTAAACAACTTTTTATAAAAATATTTTTTTCTTAATATTCTTTTCTTAAAATATATTTCATTGTATTTAAATGAAATAGATAACTTTTATAATATATAGACAAATATAAAATTATTTTTTCATAAAACATGCATGCAACATTTAATTATATTTATTTTTGATTTTTATTTTAAAATCATAATTATTTTCTTATATCATAATATGTAGTTTATAAAATTATTATATATATTACATCTATAATTTTATAATATATAAAAATAATAATATATAAAAATATATAAATATAATATATAAAAATAATAGTAAAATCAATAGAACTTTACATTATATAAATTCCATATTGATCGTGTTTGACGAACAATCAATTTATTTTCACACAAAAAAATGAATAATTATCATTTTTTAATTCGACAAATAAGAACAACAAAAATATAACACATCTTCATATACTTAATATTTGACGAAGATTTTGTACGACATCTCATATAAACTTACTTTGAAAATACGAAAAAATTATTAAGATTAAATTAGAAAAATTACTAAAATTGAAACTATTTCCATTAAAATGTAATTTCATGAAAATTAAATTGATTTTGTAAAACCTTTAATCAAGAAATTATCAAAGAAAAATTTTTTAAAATATAATGGAAAGCAAAGTTAAAAATGTAATTCAAATTTAAACATAAAATATAATGAAAAGTAAAGTTAAAAATAAAGTTTGTAAATTAAATATTATGAAAGAAATTTAAAAAGAAATATAAATTGAAAGTGATAATCGTAAAAACAAAATTCAAAAGAAATTCTAGATTTTTATCGAAAAAAAAAAAAAAAAAAAATAATTCAAATTCAATATTTTAGCTAATAACTTACATTATCTATAGATATTGTATAATATTGATATAAATACTGATTACTTTCATAAAAATCTGTTATTTACTTATCTATTTACTTATATTATAATTTACATATATGCTTTATATATACAAATTATTATACAAGATTCTTTAAAAAGTTTTAAAAGTTTTAATTTTTTTTAAAAGTTTAATTTGTATTGCAATTGAATTCGAAAAATTAATGTTAATCTTAATATTTAATATAAATTTAATTTTTAATATTTATTTTAACATTAATTTTTTAACTTAAAAATATAATATACGAAAAATATTTAATGATTGTTAATTACTTCAAACAATAGTATAAGTATAGATTTTTATGTTTAACATGACACTTTTTCAATATTTACGACACAAATAAGAAAGAAAACCAATGAAAATTAAAATTTAATTCTCTTAAAAATTAAACATTCAATTTTAAATTTAAAAGAGATATTAAATATATCTAATATCTATATAGATATATCTAATATAGATATAAATAATAATATAAGAAATATATTAAACATTAATATATTTTTACGACTTGCATTGTTAAAACAAAAAAAAAAAATAAAACAAAACAAAAAAAGAGAAAAATAATAAAAAACAGTAGAAAAATGTAATCATTCTAAAATATATTGGCGCAAAAACTTTTGCAATGATTCCACATAGCTATGGATCAAAAAAAAAAAAGCGCGCAAGAAAAACAACAGGAAAATTTGTAAAAGCGGAATGATTCAAAGGAAATATTATACAGAAATATTATAGCATAGAATGAAAGGTGAAGCTTCATCTTTTCTAAATAAGTTACGCGTGAACACATTGTAGTGATTCTCGTTATCCATTTATGATTAATCGACAGAGTAATCGATTGATTTTTCCATTTCTTTTCCATTCTTTATTCTTGTATTTCACTTCAATTTCGGAATATGATGAGTCGAGCATTATAATCTAGATAAACAGGCCAAATGATTCGTGTATTTCGACATTTCGAGGCATTTCTTTGCCAAAGCGAGTGGAACGTCGCGGTCTCGCCTTTGCTCGATGTTTCGTCTGGCAAAACCGAAGACCGGTTTTTATAACCTTTGGAATATAGACACCCAATCTCTGCCTCTCACCTCGAATTCTCCAGCTGCTCTAACCAAAATTCGTTAAGTATTCTTACCATGCATTTGTGATTTATAATTTTTGATTAACAATTATTTATTTATCATTAACTCGCCTTTCTTGATATAAATTGGCGAAAAAGATAATATCCGTATTGTTATTGAAATACTAACATTCTAATGTTTTACTTATTTTAAATACATATTAAAGTCTAAGCATAATTTATTTGTAATTCTACATTAATAATTATTTGTTTAACATTAATGATTTACCCTATTAAAAATACCCTATTAAAAATGATATTTTATTATTATTGAAATATTTTAAATATTTTAAGCATTTAATATTAGACTTACGGGACGCGTCATTTTGATGCGTTTCAAATTTCACAAAGAAAATTACAGAAATCATTTACATTTCTCTCCTATTCAATTAATAAAATAAATATATATATTCGAATTCATTTTCTTCTAAATCTTCTAATCTCGAAAATTTCTATGTGATATATCTATGAACAAGCGTCATCATTGACGCCTATCCATAGAGATAGATATATAAGAAATGTCCGTAAACCTAGTATTAAAAATATTATTATTTATTTCTTTTTTAGTATATTTAAATTTATCTGAATTTCATTTGAAAATTATTTATATTCAAGAAATTCGATTTTCAATTTTATTGAAATTTTATTAAAACTGTGATACATTCATATTATAATTATTATACTCATATTTTAAATTTCAAAAAAATATTTCAAGTTTTTAAATATTTCTGATATTTGTAATATATTCGAGTATAACTTGAGAATTATTTTTTTAGCATTAGCACAAATTTCTAAAGCTTTAATGCTGAAGGCAATATTGTTGATAGAATATTACGAATGATTGATTATAACAATCGTTTAATGAAATTTGTGTTTATCCGTTATCACGAATCAAAAATGAATGATACTAATTTAAACAATAATAGGAATATTTTGATTCTGTATAATCGGAGTTTTATTTATTTATAAATGAAAAAAGAAATTACAGTTTTTTTTATTTGATTTAAAAGTTAAACATTAATAAAATAATTGTTATAAATGTTAAAATTCAAGTCAAATTCAAAAATTCAATGTCAAAAGACAAGTGACAAAATCTTTATTTTAAAAAAAATTAATAATAATAAATTTTAATAAAGAAAAATTTCTATTCTTTCAAAGATGAAAATTATTTATTGATAAAAACTTGCAAAATTATAAAAATTTAGTTAAATATGAATCTTACAATTATATAATTTATATTTGAATAAAGTTTTAAACAAATTTTTTAAATAAAATTGTCTTTGTTCTGAAAAAAATATTTTAAAAAAAGATAAATAATATTTATAAAAAAAGAATTAAAAATATAATTTAAAAACATAAATAAAGAAAATGAGATATACGTAAGATTTAATATATTTAAAATATATTATTATGATAAGATATAGATTTCAAAAAAAAATTTCTATATTTAAATTAGTAAAACATTAAACTAAATAATCTCTAAACATTACAAACAATGAATGTTCTTAGTTACATTTACAATCTAATTCTTTCCTAAATCAAACATATTGAATTTTATAAGAATATATTAAAATCTCTAATTGTCATTCAATAATATTTATGCAGAATAATTAATGAATATTCAAAATTTAAGAAATGTGATATAATCGCTTAATTTGATTTTATGTATAATTTAAATGAAGAAAAAAGAAATATTTTTATGCTTCTTACGTAAGAACGATACAACAACTTCTCTATTCACATCTCACGTACAATCTCAAACGTGACTATATGTTTCTGAACACCTGTCGATTATGAACGTAATGCGTGTTTTGAACGAAAAATGGAAGATAAAACTACATAAGAAAAAAAATTCTTCGAAAATAATCCAATTATTTTGATTTAATATTAAATATTGTGATCCTTAGAAGCAGATTCCCATATTTGCTGAAAAAAATGCCGAAATATCGAATTAGATATTAAATTCATTTCATTTATATTAGATACAATTTTTATAGGATAATGAAATATAATGAAATATAATATTATTATAGAATAAGTAATAGAAAATTTCAATAACATTCAATTCAAAATTCTAATTCAAATATTATTACAATATTATTAACTATATTATTATGTAATAAAAAATATGAAATTATTTTTATTATTATATACATAATATGAAAATTTCAAGAATAAAGATTTAAATTTATTTAAAAATTCAGAATTATATAATCTTAATTAAAATAATGAAATAAAACTTCAAACTTAATCAATCACTATAATTTCTATGTATTTAAAAACGTAAAAATTTATTTTAAATTTAAGTTTTAATCATGTAGAAACAAAATATGTAATTATAAAAAAATAAAAATTGAATAAAAAAATAATTGAAAAAAATTTTTTTGAATTATTTTCAACAAGATGCAATAACAACAATTATTAGCTGGACAAATATTCTGTATACTTGTTTGATTCAAACAAAAAAAATATAAAGCAGAAATAATATTGAAAGAGACATTGTATTAATATGATTTTTTATGTGACATTTAAATTGAAAAAAATAAGCAAAAATATTTGAAGGAAGAGTTTTTTTAACATACATTATATACATTCTAAATGCATTTAGAATTTAAAATTTTTGAAAAAATAATAATTAAAAAAAATAAAAAAAATATTATTCCTTTCATAATTATTCGTGTCCTTTAATTAAATTTGACAAATAAATAAAAAAGTTAACTAATAATTAATATTAATGAAAGATGTCAGACAATTTATGTTATTATTTTTGAATAAATATTTGTTTAGATGTAGAAAAAAGAAATTAATTACTAACAATATTTAGCAAAATATTTTGAGAAATTATCAGAAATTTGATATCGAAAAAATTCAATCGTATATTACTACCATATTTGATATGATAATGATTAATTAAAATTAGATGCAAATGCATATGCACAAATATTGCTACATAAAAAGATAATCATTCTAGGCTGATTTTCTATTATCAAAAAATTTACAATACAAAAAGCAGTAAACGAAATAATACAGAAAGAAAATAATAAGATCAAGAATAAGATCAATTATTTGTTAATACTAGCTAAACTGGTTAAGCACTAATTAGATTATATCCATATCTAATTTAGAGATTACTTTAATTGTTTATGAATCAAATATTGGTAGAATATTTAAAATAGAAGAATATTTACCGAAATATCATAGATAAAGAATCTTGTTTTTCAAATTATTTAAAAATTATTCAAATTATTTCGACAAAAATATATTACAGATTAATCATTATCCAGATTAGAGAACTGGTATATCAATATAAGATGTTATACATCTTATCATTTAAAAAAAATAGTAAAAAAATAAAAAATTAAAATTGCTTCAAGAGATTATTAAACAAAAATAATATTATAGTACAATAATATTATAGTACAAAATATTAAGCATAGTATTTATGTTGATGATGAAATCGACAATATTATCATTTTGATATCTGAAGAATAATTAATAAAATTAATATTATTCTCTTTTATTACATTATCCCTTTTATAAATATCATTGCCTTTTTCAATACAATTAATTTATAAAAGAAAATAAAATATACTTTTTTAAAAAACAAAAAAAAGATAAATAAATATAAAAGGAGATTATCAGTATCACATACAATTATAATTAGATAATTGATTTTTCTAATCAATTAGTAAAATAAAAATGCTTTGGTTCTTTTTATATTTTATTAGAAACAAAAATATCTCTTTCGCACTATCTCTTCGCTACATATATGTAAATATTTATCTCACTTTGTCGCTTGAACCGTCAACGAGAAGACTTCAAGGAACCCTTAGATATTTTCATGTTGAAACCCTTCAAATATTCTAGCTTCATATGAAAAACAATATAAGTATATTTCTTAGAAATACGATTTTACCAAAAGAATTTTGAAAAAATTTAAAATGGCTTTTATGAAATTTATATACAAATTATTTTATTATTATATAAAATCATTCGAAAATTATGAAATAATTATTATTTATGTAATATTTAACATTTAAAAAAATAAAAATTCAATCTTCTTAATTTTAAAGATTTAGATTTAAATTTTTAAATTTTGCAAACATATTCAATTTTAATAACTACAAAAGAATTTATAATTTATTATTTTAATATCTAATAAAATTATTATTACTAAATTGTATAACTATTTGAAATTTTCATGAATTTATTAAATTATCATTTCACTGTATTTGTATATATCTGTGTGCGCACGCGCGCATACGCGCGCGATACGATAGTAAAAATTATTAAAAATTAAAATTTATTAAAAATCCAAAATTATTTAAATTAATTTAGAATAATTTTTTCTTATATTTCTTTTGATTTTATTAAATATTAATATTTATAAAAAATATTTAAATATTT
>NW_006264213.1:785-1249 GCF_000469605.1 Apis dorsata | reverse complement strand
AAATAATGTTGAAATGATATCAAGTAAATATGTAGTAGTATAGAAGTCGGATATCCTCCGACTTCGTTACAATAGAAATATCAATTATTAAACAATAATATTGATAATACATTATCCTAATATAGACAATTATTAATTTTACCTTTTATTTTTTTGTAATATTTTAATATTTGATTTTTTATTATAATCAAACATAAGAATGATTTGAAATATAAAAATAATAAATAGGTATTTTATTTTCTCCGTAAAAGAATGTATGAAATATGAAAAATGTGCAAGAAGGTGCTTCGCGACAGGTAGATTTCTAAATCAGAGCAAGAAATTTTGAACGTTTGCTTTATATTTTTAAAAAACATGCTTTGATGAAGAGATCGCCTGAGGTTATTTTCATTAATATTGTATTTAAAGTCAATTTCTTATTATTAAATTTTATACATAAATTAATCATTAATTGATATAAATAA
>NW_006264213.1:0-235 GCF_000469605.1 Apis dorsata | reverse complement strand
ATTTAAAATATTCTTGAATAATTCTATTCTTATTTACAATTTCCAATAATAATTTATACGGGACATTATAATTTTTATTTTTAAATTGTAATTATATTAAATTTAATTACCATAGAAGGTATATCTTTTCATTAATAAATATTGGCAGTATATTTAATTAAAATTAAAATACACGTAATTTTATTCTATAATATTTTCTATACTATTCTATAATATTTTATTATATTATAATATA
>NW_006264212.1:51637-53082 GCF_000469605.1 Apis dorsata | reverse complement strand
TATATCTTCATGTGTAGGATATACATATATAGAATATTCATAAAAAATGTATTTCGATTTACTCTCATGGACTTTAACAAATATATGCATAATATCTTATAATCATTCACTTATAAAAATTATGACGATTTATTTATTTGATGTAAATTGAATATTATAGAATGCTGAATATTTTGCAATTTACTGTAACTTGTTTAAGATAAATTTTTGTTAATAATAAATTATTAAACTACTTATTACAGATTACACTAAAATTCCAAAATAGATAATTGTTTATTTAAAAAGATATAAATTTGTCGTCTTTTTGTTAAGGAGATCTATTATACAAACATGGAAAAATCAATATTAAATTTATGCGATCGTAGCATAAATTTATATATATAATATATATTTGTTAATATTTGTTAATATATATTTGTAAATTATGATAATATTTATCATCAATAATGATAATGATATACATATAAAAATAAGTTGAAAAATAGAATAACTTTTTTTTCATTTAATTTTTTATATTTTAATTTTATTTTTAAATAAATTAAATTTCAACATTTTTTAAATATATGTGAAGTTGAATTTCTTGATTGGATATGAAAGAATTATTGTAACTTTTCATAAACAAATGAAAATAAAAAAAAATATATAATAAAATTTTAATAATAAAATATATAATAAAATCGTTTATATCTTCTTTTATGTTTTTGAGAAAAAAATTAAATATTTACAAAATAAATAGCTAAGATATGTACTAGTTACAGTTATATAAATATAAATATAAATATTATATATTATATAATTATATATATATATATAAATAACAAATTTTCGAATTTAATTTTTAAATGAAATTTATATTTTTTTATTTTTATATGTTATCTTCTTGATTATTCATTTGTTAAGAAATTAATTGTTTTATTTGTATTTGAAATTTTTTCAAATTTAATTTACCTGAAAATGAAACTTTGAAAAAAAAATGTTATTTTTTTTTTATTTTGCAGAATTATTATCCGGCTGTTTATGATTTTGAAATTCTGTATATATGTATATTTATTTTCTCTTAATATATATAGAATATTAATATAATCGTAGATCATGATTGAAAAATTGATTTTAAAGAACAAAATAATATACAATATATTATGTTAATATGCAAAAATTAGTATATCAAAATAGTAACAGAATGAAACAATGATATAATAAAACAGTGATGGAAGTACCATAATTTCATTTTATTTTCATTTCATTTAATATAAACTTGAATTATTTAAATTAATAAGTTTCAAATGAAATTTTTAATGAATTTTATAATAATTTTTGTATTTTGTTTTTTAAATGTTTAAAATTAAAAATATTTCAAATATATTAATATCTTACATATGTATTATATATAATACATATGTCATCTATATATATAAAATATAATCTAAATATTTTTTATTAAAAAA
>NW_006264212.1:45544-50706 GCF_000469605.1 Apis dorsata | reverse complement strand
TAATATATAATATATTAATATATTAATATATAATTATACTTATATAATATATAATATATTAATATATAATTATACTTATATAATATTAATATATTAATATATAATTATATTTATAGAATATATTAATATTATATAATGCATATATAATGTATATCCGATAATGTTTAAATATTAAGAAAATAACTTTGTAATGAAGTGAATATATTATACTAAACAAATTAATTCTAGAATTTCGTTATAACATTTGTTTATTATAGCATACTTTGAAAGTATATTTAAAATTATATTTAAATATTTAAAATATTTAGTATCTACAATTTAAGTTCATTATGTACAGTAAAATTAAAAAATAATTATTTAATTTATTCATATTAAAAAGAAGATAGTCGAAATTTAATTTTTAAATTTGCCAACTTCAAATTCAAAAATTTGTGAGATGTCAAAACTTTCAAAATCCAGAATATTTTTTTTTTCTTTTTAATATCCGTTTTCAAGAATTGATATTTTAAAAAATTAAATTTTTTAAAATAACAATTCTTTAAATTGAGATTTGCAATCAATAATAGATGATTTTTAACATATTATTATCTTAATAATAATAGTTTAATCTATATTATTAATGAAATCATATGTTTAAATATGAAATTTAATACAAGTAATTTTGAAACATTTATTAAATATTTATGTATATCAATAATTTTTAATAACAATATTTTAGGTTTTATGTTTAATTTTAGTATTTTAATTTAAATATTCTATCAATTTTGTTAAATTCTTTGCTGATAGGTACATCCATTTATAATATTTTATTCAAGTATAGAAAATGTTTTCCTCAAAATAGTAAAATTTCTATTTTTTATTAAAATCATATAATGATTGAAAATATAAATCATTTTGTCTTACATCTAATTGTTGCAAATAGAAAAGAAATATATATGAATTATAGAATTCTATTTATCTGAATATATTAAATATATTTATTTAATATATTTATTTAATATATAAATATTTGAATAAAAAATATAATATATTATATATTATATTATATTTTATATATATATATTTTAAATATTATTCTTTTAGATTTTAGAAGATGAGAAAATTGAAAAATTGTTAAGAAGGATATACATAATGTAAATATATTCATACGATATTTTTAAAGAATCTATTCTACAAATTCTACAAAATTCTACAAAAGTTAGTAGAAAAGATGTCGATTGAAATTTATTTATTAATTATTAAGCATTATTTAAAATTTATTAATAAACAAAAACATATTATATAATTTATTAATAAATACAAGCAATTGAAGTTTGTATTACATAAGACAGAGATATAATGAGATTGCTTTATTTCCACTATATTGTATTATCATGCTATGCGATTGAGTTCTTTCTCGCCTCATTTCATTTAACGTGAACTTAAATTGTTTATAATTTCTTTTGTTTTAATATAAATTGCATATATTTAACTTTTTTTTCTCTATAATCGAGCCTCTAATAATATTCCATATAATGATATGTGAGTTTAATTATATAATATATATAATATATAATATATAATATATATAATTATATAATATATAAATTAAACTGATTTTAATAGAAGTTATTATATTTTTATACTTAATTATAAATTAATAATTATTTCTTTTTTATTACAATACATATTTAATTCTTTAATAATTTAAAAGTTAAAAAAAATAAATTATAAATAATAATTATAAATAAATTATGAATAATTTAAAATTTATAAGATATTTATTATTTTTCTATGTTTTGAGTTTGAAAATCAATAAATAAGTCTTGCATGCAATCAAAAAAATAAAAAATATTTATTAACTATTAAATATTGGAGATTGTTTTTAAATAAAAACAAAAGACGAAAAAATGATAATAGAATTTTCTGATCGATAATATTATATATGTTAAAAAAATTAATATTTTAATGTGTGATATTGTGCTGCAGCTTTATTTCTGCATAATATTGTAAATGTATAATGCATAAATATATTCAAAAGAATATTATTAATTAATTTAATATTTTAAAAGTTTAGAAATATATACATTTAAAAATAGTATTAATATTGTTTTGATTATATTTTTTGTATTATTAATATATATATATATAAAAAAATATTTTTTTCTCTTGTTTTTATAATAAATAAAACTTAAATAAAATTTAAATAAAAAAATTGAAACATTTTTTAATCACATTTCGAAATTTTATTAAATAGCAAAAGGATTAATGATTTATCAATGCTTAAAAACCAATATCAATTAATATCTCCTAATATCAAAGTGTTCATTCCAAACAAAATTCTAAAGTTAGAAATTAAAAATTTAATTATCATTGATTGAATTCACTTATTTGAATATGAATAAACTCTTTATTATACAAATAAAAATATAAAATATTTTTCATCTCTCGAAAGATTCAGATAATATTGTAACTCTACTGTAAATTAAAAAGAAATTCTACATACCTCGCCAACAGATGTGGCAAGAAGATTGACGATTTTCTCATGCGGTACAGCAACAACACTTTGATTGTTGATTTCGATAATTCTGTGACCCACTCGAACACCTCCTCTTTCAGCGATTCCACCTCTCAATAGACTACATATTACTCCGTTTTGTACACTAAATCCTAACTGATATTTGGTGTCAGGTCTTTTGATTTTAACTTCAACTACTGGCGCGCACGGAACGACAGTTAACTTGACAACTGTCTGATTCTTTGAGTTCTTGATGTAAGTTTGACAAGTAGAAAGAGGCAAGCCAACTAACGAAACACCATTTATAGCTATTATCTGATCACCAATATTTAATTGTCCACAACGAGCAGCCGCACCAGCTGGTGCCAGATTTGCAATTACAACAGTTGGTAGCATAGAACCCCATCCAGATTCGACAATTACCACACCTAAAATTTCACCTTTTGCCTTAGGTACTACAACCTGTAAATATAATAACGAAATATTTTTTAATTCTGAAAAATGAAAAGAAATTGCTTTTTTATTTAGTTTTTATTAATTAAAAACGAAACTATTATTCATTATTACATTTAAATATTATTTTATGAAAATAAATAAAAATATTAACACAAATTAAATTTTTATATCAATTTATAAAATTTAAAATAAATATTAAAATAATAATAATAAATTAATTTATCTTATTTTTTAATAAGATAATTTTTTAAAATATAATTTAAACAATATTAAATTAAACAATATTAAAAATAAATTATAAAAAAATAAATATTTCTAATCAAAATGATATCATTTCATATTATATTAAGTTAATCACAATTAATTCTTCTTTTCCACAAATTTGAAAATTTTATTTATTTGTTTTTTTTTTTACATATATTATCATTTTGTCTTTGAAAAACGCGTTAAACAAAAGAATTAATTGCGATTAATATTCTTCTATATTATTAATGGATATTCCATACAGGATGTTATATTTATACGTGAATGAGAATATCTTATAAGGTATTGAATTTATTAAAATAATTTCTTATAAAAATTATTTTGTATAAAAGGATACATTATGTGATATAAATAGTTTTTGTTTGAATGAAGTAGTGAAAAAGATTTAAAAATCAAAACAATGTTTTTAAATAATATACTATAGTTTTTTACTTATTTGAAGAATAAAGTTAAAAAATAAATTAATTTTGAACATTGAGTAAATATTGAGATGAATTCAACGATCAATTATATCATATTATATCATATTATTTCATGTAGCAAAATTAATGAAATCGAAATTGTCAATATGTATAATTATTTAATATAGTTAGCTGAATATTTGTCGTTTCAAATTATGTATTTTTTTGTATCAGACCGATTCAAATTTTATCCAAACTTACTTATTATGAAAAGATATCTGTTATAATAAACATAAAAAAGAAAAAATTATTTCAGATAATATTAATAATGAATTTTAATAATATTTTTGACAATAAATAAAATATAGTATTAGTTGCAAAAATTTTTTTTTATGGAATTATTTAAAAAATACAATTTTTCAAATATAAAATTAAATGAATTACATTTAAAAATTATAATTGTATTCAAAAAAATATCAGAAAGAATATTGAAAAATGTGAAAAAATAATTTTTAGAAAGACTATATTTTTAATAATAGTAGATAGTTAAAGAAAAATAAATAAAAAAATAATTATTAAATTTTAATTATTACGATCAATAATGGAAAGTGAAAATTAAAATTTATTATATATATTATAATATATTATAATATCATCTGAAACGATTTCTATTCTTTTTTTCTTTTTTTTGCTAAAAAAATCATAATTAATCTTTCAATAATAAATAATTATATAACGATATATAGTAAATAATATAATAAATATATAATAAATTTATAAAATTTAAGTCAGTTTAGCACAAGAAAATAATAGAGTCACAATTTGAAGCAAAGAAAACAATAATTTACATTAATTTTTATTATATGACATAATATAACATAAATAGTTTTTGTTTGAATGAAGTAGGAAAAGATTTAAAAATCAAATTTTTTTTAAATAATACACTATAATTTTCTATTTATTTGAAGAAGTTTGATTTGTCAATAACACTCGTTATAAATATATAATAAATATGAATAAATATAAAATATCAGTTAAAAAAATTCTGATTTTTAAATTTCTTTCACGATTCATTTATATAAAAATAATTTATTTTATATTAATATATCTTTTTATATCAAATAACTTTTGTAGAACACATTTTTTTAGGTTTCAATTTTTTGAGATTTTATATTCAATCATTTATGTTTGAATATAATTTAATACTTTATATATATTTGTATAGAAAATTTAAATATGAATTAATTCTGCAAAAACATTAACAGTCATATATCATTTTAATCGATACATATTTTTTTTTAACTAAATATAAATATTGATATACTTAAATATTTAATGTTTGTATATAAATAATATAAATAGTAAATATTTAGAATGAATGTACAAATATAACATATTAAAATATTAATATTTAATTAATTGATTATTAATTGATTATAATTTAATATTCATTTATTCAAATTTATAAATTAAATTTATAAATTCGAAATGAAAAAAAAATAATGTATAAAAATTCCTCAAAAAAAGCGAATATTGTAATAATT
>NW_006264212.1:43572-45163 GCF_000469605.1 Apis dorsata | reverse complement strand
AAAGTTATTAAAAACTATTCTAAATTTTAAATTATGATTAAATTTTAGATTATAAATAAAAAAATAAAATAAAAAATTATTTCTTTTTTATAAATTAATTCATGATTATATTTATAAAAAAAGTTTTGTGCTAATATTTTTTTCAAAATTCTAATATATTTTCATTACAAAATATATTTAAAAATATTTAATTTTTGTATTTTAGTTTTTATAATTTATCAGGCTATTTTCATATATATTAAACTTATAAATTTATGAAATTAAATATAATATATAATAAAAATTATTAAATTACCTCTTTTTGCATTTCTTTTTTGGCAAACATTTGTAGTTCATCACCAAAGATTTCTTGAGAATTGAGTACCTCCTGATAATCCATTTCTTTTACAAAACTATGATCTTCTATTCCATTCGCTTTAAGAAATTCCATGTATGCTACTTGAAATGCTTGTCCAATACTTTGTGCAATGAATCGAGCCTCTTCACTTTCAAATACGTGACAAATCATCTTTGGAGTTCTGTTGATTTTTGGTGCTTCTTCCATTTCGTGCGGTACAAAGCGTCTTCGTGCCATTAGGACTACTACATCGCCAATATCTGCTATATATGATATTGTTCTTAATGCGTGGTCCATCATGATTTCTTTCAAATCCGTATTTAAAACCATTATTTTTTCTGTTGAGATGAATAAGTCAACTTCTGTACTTGGTTGTGTTTCGCCATCCGGTGCCTGTATGTATATATTTTTATATATTTTTATATTTGAATAACATATTTGAAATTAAAAGATTTAATTTAATAAAATTAAATTCTATTTTACATTAAATAATAAATTAAATAATAATAAAGAATGAACATGAATATTAAAAGTTACGCTTGTTATTGAAGAAGTATAATTGATTTATAAACAAAAATTAATTTAAAAATTAAGAAATTAATTATCGATCACTTATTCATATATATTTTTATATTACACTATCAATGGAAACTTTAAACATCTGAAAATTAATAGTATTAATTAATTATTCTCTTAAAAACAATTGTTATAAAAAAACGTTAAATGAAACTTATTTATTGAGACAATTAAAAAATATCTATAATTTTACAAGTTTACATTTCTTTTTAAAATTTTGTTTAAATTTAAATTATTAATTACATTATTAAATTATTTATTATATTATTTTATTATATTATTTTATTATATTATATTATTTAAATTTACATCTTTTTAATAAATTCTTTTTATTAATAATATCTAATAATTATACAAAAAAAAATCATTGATTTCAATAATGAAATATATTATGTTATGTATATTATTAGGAATAATATTTAGAACAACTATTTAAAATATATATATATATATAAATATATATAATGATATATATAAATATATATAAATAAATATATATTGATGTATATAAATATATATATATATATTGAAAAATAAAATATATGTCTATTTTAGTTTTTGAAATATCGATATATTTAAAATTGCACAGTTTAGTGTTTAAAAGATTCAATTTAAGGATTTTAACTTTAATTTTAATTTTAATTTTAAGATGTAATGATCATTTTCCTAATTAATAAG
>NW_006264212.1:42371-43552 GCF_000469605.1 Apis dorsata | reverse complement strand
AAATATATAAATAATTTTTTTTCATTTAAAGGTTAGTTTTCAAAAAAATTGAATTAGAAAATTCGCTGATTACAATTTTAACTATAAATGTTTTAATCTCGATTTTCTTAAAAATAAAGATATAAGTGATAAAATTCAATTCTACATTTTTTTGTTTATTTTCAGATTGAATTATTAATTCTTATTAATAATTTATCATCTAATTGGAAAAAAGTCATTTGTATTTTTTTAAATCTGATTTTTTTAAAAATCAAGAAAATAAAATTTTTTATTAATATTATTTAAATTAATAATTTTTAATTTATTCTAAAATATTTTATCTGCAATATTATTATACTTTTATCTTCTAAAGTATAATGATTAAAAAAAAAATATATATTTACGTAAAAATTTATAGAATATCTTTTCATTTTTTTAGTAATTTTTAGTTTTATAATAGAGTTTTAAATATATATATTCAATTATATCATTTATTAAAAATTATGTTCTAAAAATATTAAAATGTGTGCAAAAATTCTATAAATATAATTCTTATTTTTAAATATCTATTTTAGTTTATATTACTACTTTTTTCCAATAAAAATTAATAAATATTAATTATTTATAATTATTATCAATTTATTAAATATTGAAAAATTAAAATGGTAATAAAAGAATACGTACCAATGCCTATTATGAAGAAGCGGCATGTAGAATAAAGTAAGAAAGTCATTAATTAATTAAAATGAGTGATATTTTATATTAATAAAAAGGAATAAGAAAAGATGCTGTAAATTTATTGTTGATGATTCGTTTAAGATTAATTAACATAAAATAATGTCCAATATTAAAAATGCAATTTTTAATAAGTTATGAAGGAATTATCTATATGTATTTTTTTTATATTAATAAACTTGAAATGCAAAATTTCTGTAAACCTGAGAGTTTAATAAGAAAATCTAATTAAATTTATTACACATATAATTATGAAAAATATCATATATTAAAAATATATATTAAAATATATTAAAAATATTTTATTTAAATAATCATGTTATATGAATTTTCATTGACAACGAGTAACAATAGATAATTTCTAGCTAAAAATTATTAATCTATCAAAGAAATATTGTTTTTTAAAATTATATATTTATTTTTTCTTTATTTATTTCATATATTAAATTAAATTTATTAAACTTCAT
>NW_006264212.1:42091-42349 GCF_000469605.1 Apis dorsata | reverse complement strand
CATATATTTTTTGTTCATTTGCATATTGCAAATTAATTAGTTGATTTAGGACTATATTATGAATTTCATTTGTACTAAAATTTTATAAATGTTTTTTATTTTTTATTATATTTATTATTTTTTGTAAATAAATTCATTTTGTTAATATTTGTTTATATGTATGTCATATTCTTATTTTAAAATCTTGTAACATCGAATATTTATTTTTTTCGAAAACTAAATATAAAATTGTTTCTTGATAAATCAGCAATGAAAATG
>NW_006264212.1:37793-41835 GCF_000469605.1 Apis dorsata | reverse complement strand
TTATATTATAAATATATTTTATGTATATATATTTCTCTACATTTTAAGAAATATGAAATAATCATTTATTTGGGAAATAATAAAAAAATTTTTAAAAAAGATATGTCTGAACATTAAATAAATAAATAATAATTAAATAAATCTCAAAAATTATATATAAACATCTCATTATTATTTTTTTTATAAAATGACTTATTAATAAAATAATCATTCATATTATTTAAGTATATTCCTCTTAAATTATAATAATACGAAATATTTATATTTTATATTCGTTATAAAAATAATCAATAATCAGTTTATCAATTTGAAAAAATCTTGAAATTTTTTAAAATCTGTAAAAATATATTATATAAATGTTTCGTAACTATATTAAAAATTTTCTAATTTCTATAACTGTTTTTTAATAAAAATTAAAATCTGTTTACATATTTGTATACATATTAAACATAATAAAATTTCTGTTTTTTATTTACTTTATATTTAATCAATTTTTGATATAAGTTTCATATAATACTAAATAGATATTAATGATAACATAAAAACAAAATTAAAAGATAAAAATATACTATTTTATGTGTACATATAATATATATAATATATACTATATATGTACATAACACATAGAAGACAATGTACAACATAAATAGATTGTAATTTATTATATATATACATTAATAATATGTATATATGATTACATTTTGATATTATATAATATGTAATAAAATGTTACAACAAGATGATTTCTGAGATGATTTCAAGCAATATTTTCCTTTAAGAAAATTTTCATTATAAAATATAATTAACAATTATATTTTAATATTTTATTATAATTATACATGATAATTTAAAATATAAAAGTTCAAATATATCTTTAAAATTATTAACAATTATGAGTTTATTAAAAAAATTGTTAAAAATATATTAAATATACATTTAATTTAAATACCTTTTACTATATAAAAAATGATTCGATTGTAAAGTAATCATTTTCATATTAATATAACAAAATATAAAATTTTTAAATATAAAATTCTAAAATAATTACTCTATTCTAATAGTTAGTATTATTTTTCTAACAGATCAAGATTTGATTTTTTTTATTAATATATTTATATAAATGTATTATTTCAAAGAATAATCAATATATTAATTATAAAAATTATTTAAAATTTTTTTTTTGATCTCAACTTATCATAACATTAATATAAAGTCGGCAAATAAATGTTTATAAAATTTATATTACATCATAGCGATTTATATTAAATATTATATTATACCGATTATATTAATACCGATGTTGAAAAAATTCTAAATTTTTTATATTTTTTTTTTATTTACTATAAAAATATATAACTATTGGCTATATACAATTAAAACCAATAATTAATAACGTTAATAATTTTCAACATTTTTTATATTTTGTTATGATAAATTTAAATGATAAATTTTATATTAATTTTTATTAATTATTAAAGTACTTCTATTGACTACTAGTTTTCTTTATTAATATATACACACGCACATATATATATATATTACAATACATACATATATACATACATATATTAAGAATTTGTGTTTTCTTTCTTTGTTTTAATTGCAGCATATATCTTTTCCGATATACTCCATACATTGTTTTAATATATTTTTTATTTTTAGATAATTTTATTAAAATTCGATTTTTCATCTTTAAATTAGGTAAATGATAATTTGTATACAAGTAAATTCCGGATATTTTCAATTGGATTCATTCGGAAAATTTATCTGGTTATAAGAATTTAGTAAAAAATAATAAGATATTATTAATATTCTAATATATACTTATATATTATATAATATATAATATATACTTAATAATATATATATTATTAATATGTATGTGGAAAATTATTAATTAATAAAATTTGCAATTAAACTTTGTTTAAGCCTTAAATTTTATTAAAAAGAAAAAATATTGATATTTATGAATGATTTTAATTTTTTGATCAAGGTCTATATTAAAATTCTTATATAACTTTTTTTATAATCAAAATAATATAAAATAATTAAATATTCTACTAAAAAATATTTCATATTGTTATTCAGCTATATTATTATATATGAAATTATAATGTCCGAATCTTTTATTTTACAATAGCTTTCAGTATAAGCTATATTGAAAATTCGTTTAGAATTTTCATGTCTTCGATTTTTGATGATAAAATAATAAAAACTGATTTATATGAATTTTTATTCTCTTATAAATGGCTACGATATAACATTGGCCATGATACAATAACTAAAATAAGAATCTAGCTAAGAAAAAATATATTTTATTTTAAAAATATAATATAAATAGAGAATAAATAGTATATATTTGCAATAATTAAATAATATACATAAAGATTAAAATTCATATTAATTATTTTAAAATTTTTTTATTATTTCAGAATTTTCAAAGCAAAAATTAAATTGTTTAATTAAAAAAATTTTAAAAATATTTATATTTTTCTGAATATTTATAATTCTTTATATATACAAGAATAATAAAAAAGATAAACTAATTTATTATTTTGAAAATGCCTATTAAGATAAATATTTACTAATAAAAATTTTTAAAGCATTATATTTAATCAAAAGATAATATTTAATCAATTGAAAAATCTGATAAAGAAATAGAATATTTAATATTAATTTATATATAATAAAAATCGTATTAAATAAAATTAATAAACATAATAAACTCACATTTTGTAAATAATTTAAATAACAAAATAATAAAAATTTTATCTTTTAATAATAGAAAGATTAACTTATTTTTTTAATATATTTTTTAGAAATTTTAAATTATTTTAAAATTTCTTTTTGTATTGTAAAGATAATTCAATGTGAATGTTATGGTTTATTAGAAATAGGAATATAAATAGAAAAAACTAAGATTAAAAGATGGTAAAAATAATAAATAATTTAAAATCTATTATCATAAATTTTATCAATAGATGATGCAAAATTAAAGTATATATATCCCATCAACATAGATATGTAAATAACTTTTATATAATAATAATTTTTCGATAATCTAAAATAAATTAATGGTTTAGTAGTTTTCAAATAATTATTATGTTTAACATTTTTTTAATGAAAATTTGTAATTTAATTCTAAATAATAATCGGGGGAATAATTGTAATGTTAATAGAGTTAAAACTAACGTTATTATTGATTCTAGCTGATGCAATTTTTATATAGTCATGAAATATTATATTTCCAATATTTTTATAAAATAAAATCAGAATCTAAAAAAAATAAAAAAAAAAAGAAAATAGAAAGCTATGTAATCCAAAGAAAGGAAAAAATTGTAAAAACAACAAGAACAAAAGTATAGAATTTTATGAAGAAAATAAAAAGTATTATCTTCTATGTATTGATTCATATATAGAGCTGTTTACAAAAATATTTGAAATAATTTGAACAATGTATATTTAACTTTAATAATTTATATCTTTGATTATCTTTAATTATAGAAAAACTTATTTTAACTTGTTTCTAGAGTATTGTATTGTATAAATATAAGCAATTTATTTAATTAATTTGATATAATAAAATAATATTAAATATTAAATGAAATTATAATTATTTTTCCCATCAAAAAATAATCGAATATTTAAAAATTTATAATAAAATTAAATAATAATTATAATTATAATATAATGAAAATGGCATTTAATTATATTTTTAAGTTGAAAAAAAGGAAAAATAATTATGATTTCATTTTTAATATTTTTAATATTATTTTATTATATTAAATTAGTTAAATGATTATTTATATTTGTAAAATACAATAAATATTTTACAAAAAAAAATTAAATTCATTTCTTCTATAATTAATAAAAATATAAATTATTAAAGTTAAATATATATTATTGTTCAAATATTTTTGTATGTAATTGTAATTTACCATCGAAAAAAAAATGAGCATTGCATGAAATGTAACAATTGAGCACATGAAGATGCACTAAACAACATGATTTATAGATTTGTCACAATTATGAAATCAAATAG
>NW_006264212.1:37444-37688 GCF_000469605.1 Apis dorsata | reverse complement strand
TTTTCTTTCTTATTATAATTTAATCTAATATTTGAATTTAAAAAAAAAATTATATACTATGCCATGCCGGATTATGAAATGGATTATAATACTTTTTCTAATTTGTATTTTTTATTAATATAAATATTATTTAATATAAATATTATTTATCATAAATTGAAACTATTGTAATTGAATAATGTTAGATAATTATATAATGATATAAAAATATTTGTTGATATAAAAAATATAGTATTTTTGTGTA
>NW_006264212.1:32923-37285 GCF_000469605.1 Apis dorsata | reverse complement strand
ATAATATAAAATTAATATTAAAAATTTTTCACAATTAAAATCAAACAGTATTCTAATTAATCGATTAAACTAATCGAAATTAAAAACATTTTCATATTATCATGTTTTCATATTATCATGTTTTTTTTATAAAATATGATAATATTAATATATAATAATAAATAATTAATATCATATATAATAATAAATATTAAAGTATATAAATATACTTATATACTTATTTATATTTATAATAAAAAATGTATATTTATATTTAATAAATTATATTATTATACAATATTATATAATAATAAAATAAATATAACATAAAATAATAATTGATTTAAAAAAGACACATGGAAATAAAAAATTATAATATATAATTATAATATGTATTCGATCATCATTGTAGTCTTTAAGCTAATAGAATATATCGATCCATTAGAATATTTGCAGTTATCAATATTATAATATAATAAATAATAAATATATTGTAAAAAGAAGCTATTTTTTAGAATGTTTTTTTGCTTCTGAATTGTTTCTTCTTTTCGTTTATTTTTCTTTTGCTTTTTGATGCATTTGAATGCGTATGTAAAAATGTAACCATCATTTTCTCGTAATAAAAAATTGCTCTAAGAAGGTGGACACTTCTTTTTTATGAACATAAATATTTAGAATTATTAGAATATAATAAAGTTAAAAAAAATGTTAAGAGTCAGTTAATCAGTTAATGTTTAATATATTGATATTAATATATGATATTAATATATATTTATAAATAACTTTTAAATATTAATAATTGTGAAAAATATATAATATAAATATAAATACTTTAGAATATAGAATTTATTTAAAAAAAAAAGTATATTTAAAAAAAAAATCAAAATTTTCATAATGAAAAAAAAACCATTTTCTTTAAAACATAAAAATATTATTTTACAGAATTTTAAGAATCGAATATATAATAATTCCTATAATAATTCGTAATAATTCTTAATATTTGACAAAATATAATACTTTATATGCATAATGATTAAAAAAATAAAAGATCATTATTCTTCTTTATATTTAAGTATTAAGTAATAAAAATTTTTTAAGTAAAATTGACTAACTATATTGATTAATAGAACTATTGAGTCATTTTTGATGCATATCAATATTGTTCGCACAATTGTCAGCGAATGGGATAAAATTTATATAATAATAAAATTGTTGAATGGAGATAGTATCTATATGTATTATCTATTCTATCATTAAAAATGGTTCATTTGCTTTATAGCAAATTCTGCAAGAGAAAAATATGTTACGTTATAATGCATTTGCTGTCATTAATAGATCAGGTGGATATATTACGTATCACGTGATGAATCGAAAGTCTGGTCACATTCTTTATTACCTGGTCAGTAATATAAATATAATATATTAATATAAATATTATATATTATAAATATAACATTATATTTAATATTATATTCTATAAATATAATATAGAATAAAATATAATATATTATAAATATAAATATAATATATTTACCTATAATAATAATAAGATGAGAAAGAAATATTATTTTGTATATGATCTCATCAAATAAATTGTTTCGCAGTTTCTTGTCATGTTTCATTATTCTTTTACTTTGCCTGATTCTCCTATTTTTCTACGTTAACACCGAATATTTTATTTCGCATGCTTTGAGAAAGAATATTATTGTATATAGTATTGTATATAGTAGGGTTGTTATAAACATAATAGATGATAGAATTTGATAATCATAATTTATATATTAGGAATAGTAAAGAAAAAATAAATTAATGGAATTTAATGATATTATTTGTTTGATAATAAATACTATGCACTTAATATTATGCACGAAATTTTAGATAGTATCGTGAAATTTCGTTAATTTTTTGTTAATTAATTGCTCAATTATTCTCTAGAGTATGATATTAGATTCTATACTCGTAATACTTTTTTCGGCAATTATGCACGATTTATGAATTGACTCTATTGGAACATTTCTTTTCATAGAAAAATGCAAAATTTTGATTGATAGAATATATGAATTTATAGGATAATCATCAAATAAAAAATAATTAATGATGTTATTTTATCATGAAAATTTCAATATAACATTTTTAATAATTTTTTAAAATTTTATTTCAATTAATAAATTTGTATTATTTATCTACTTTAAAGATTAAAAGTTTTAATTTCTTTTTATTTCTTGAAAAATGTAAGAAATTATAATTAATTTTTAAAAACATGTTAGAAATAGATATGTTAAAAATATAATTTCAAACAAACACAATAATCAACAAAGTTTTTAAACAAAATAAATAATCAATATCTGATAAATGATATCACAAATATTTTAATATTTAGGTTAAAATCTATTACATGTAATTAAGATTTTCAAAGATTTTATATTAATTTTAATTTATTATTTTTTCTTATTGACTATAAAATTCATTACGAAACATTTGGAAAAATACTAACTACTTAAAAATAATTTTTATTTAATATTTTCTAATTAATATTGAATTATTACTTTATATTAAAGATTTATTTATTAAAAATTAAATCAATAATTAAATCTAAAAAATTCGAAAAATAATTTATAAAGTTTTGAATACTCGTTGTCAATGAAAAAAAGCGAAGATGATGCAGAGAGAAACGATGAACAAAAAGTAATTTTTAAAATAAGTCGAACATAATAACGATTATAGAATAAAATATGATACATCTAAGGGTTGGAGGGCGGACCTTGATCTTAGTCACAGCCTCCCGCACTATGTGGTTGTTAAGGCGCTTACGTCTCCCTTCCTCTTCAATTTCAACTGATCCGAGAAAGTGAAGTCTGAAAACAGTGGTAGGCTCCATAGAGATACCACTGATCGGGGCCAGTTTTGGTTGGAGTCCCACAGTCTGCGACTCGAACTGGCCCCCACCAGAAGTATTTCCTATAAGTTCTTCGCTTGAATCACATTCATCTTCCTCGAGGCTTCTTTGCGAGGCAACGCTGCATCGACCAAATTCATGCTGCCCGCCATAGTTTAATAGCGTAGCCTGCATATCCGTCGCCACTGGCGGTCCCTCCTTTCGTAACGATAAACAAACAAATGTTCTTGCTAATCACATCATCACGCACCACTAATATCACGAATAAACTTTTCGTTTCGATTTTTTCTTTTTCTTTTTTTCTCTATTGATGCATTTTTTTTCAAATTTATCTTCATTTTCACTCTCTTTTCTATTGCAAAAATAGCACAATTATGAATAATTAATTTGTTTCGAAGCAAAGAAAATTGATAGTTTATCTTTAATTTCGATTTTATTCAATTTACTTTTTTTATTTTTCTCCATAGAATGAATATTTTAATATAAAATTGATATTATAATATATTTATACTACCCAAATGTTTCATTATATGTAATAAATATGTGTTATTTATTAACTACAAACTATCAAGTATCGATGTGATGAAAACCACAGGTTAGACAAAAAATTCATGAAAAGCATTTGAAACATAAACTAACAAATTTGACGGAATATAGAAGCTGATATTATATCATGCTGAGAGGAAGAGAAAGAGAGAGAAAGATCATACATAAAATATCCTAAAATATCGTCCAAATTTAGAGTAGAATGCAAATTTGTATAGACCAATAAATTCTTAAGATTTTTATGAAACATTAAACATTAAACATGGCATTGATATTTTTAAAATCTTATACACAAAAATAAATATGAACTATAATGATTTTTCATTATTCGAAAATTACTCAACTATATTTTGAAGTCTAAAAAAGAATTGTCATATAAATTACTGATTTTTATGAAAGATTTTTTTCTTAAATACTTTCACAAATAAATAAAATATAAATGATCAGTGATCAATAAAGAAGTGATCATAGAAGTTATCATTTACTTAACAGCATTATATTTGGAAAGTATTATTTAGAAAAATCATTAATAACAAGAAATCATATCTTGATCAACAAAATGTTAAATAGATTTATATAATATACTTTTGGAAATTCAATATTTTAGAATTCAAAATAGATAAAAAAGTTGATCTACAAAAATCTTAATTAAAATTTATTTATTAATTGGAAATAATTTAAGTTCGCGTTAAATGAAGAAAAAATAGAATAAGACACAGATAGAGAGGTTTTACTCTCTTCATATCTCCTTTTGACAAATACAAACATCAATTATATAATTTAATAAATAAATAAATCCTAATCAACATTTTCGTATATCAACTTTTATGTTATGGAATCTAAAATTGATTTTTTAAATATTCTATAATTATATATTTATAATATTATTTATTCTATAATTATATTATTTTAAAAAAGAAACGTAAATCTAATTACACTTA
>NW_006264212.1:31181-32768 GCF_000469605.1 Apis dorsata | reverse complement strand
ATACATTATATATATATATATATATATATATATATGTACTATATATAGTATACATATTATATAGTATACATATATTAATTTGTAAACCAAAAGTATTTAATCAATCAAATATAAAATTTAATTAAAAAATATAATTTCATATTTAATTTAATAGAAATATACATAAAATGCCATGATATGATTGCTTGTATTGTATGATTCTTTTTTTTTGATTGATTGATCCGTATAATATAATAATGTAATTACAATAATTGTTTCCTCCATGCGAATTGATTCAATATTGGAATAAAATAATTATTATTAGCATATATAAAAATAATCATTTCCCAATCATTAAGTGATCGAAGAAATTTAATAAATTTATTTTTAATTTAATATATTTTTATTGTTAGTTTTTATCTGTTGTAGCAAATATAGCAAATGTAGTAAATTTTCTAGTAAATATGTATATTTAGTAAAAAGAATCTATATTTATCTATATTACTTTCATACATTTGAGTTGATGAATTTATTAAAATTTTATATAAATTTATATTTATAAATGTATACATTTATTATACTTTGAGCTCTTACTATAAATTATATATTAAATTACATATAATAATATAATTATAAATGTGATAATCTCATTTATAAGTTCTATTGTTAATATTAAAAACAATTAAATCCGTAAAAATGATAGATTTCATTTTTTGTTTTATGATTACTGAATATAAAAATGTTTTTGGCAAAATTACTATAATACTATAATATTTTATATATATACCATTATTATTATAATTACACATATTATTACTATATTATTTATTTTTTAATATTAATTTATATGAAATCATTTAATTATAATTATTTATATGTAAAATAGATATTTATTAGAAACCGATAATTCTATGAAATGAATCTTATACAAATCATACTATAACTTCATCGGTTTATATATAAAGTTATATATTACAGATTATATATTACAGTTTGATTATTTTAAAAAATTAATAAATAAAATATAACATATTAAAGTTAAGATTTCATGAAATCATAAATTGTTAAAATTTTTTAATATTAAAAATCGTGCACATATAATCATTTCATCTTATATAGTATAGAGTTTGTTTTATTTATAGTTAAATATCTTTTAAGAATATATGAAAAGATAGTTCTTTAGTATAACAAAAATTATTTGGTATGAGAAGATACATTGTTATAATTATTAAAATTTTTTATAGATAAATGCATAAAATATATTGGAAAATCACGTTTTTAATATTTATCTTTTATTTCCTAAAAAGTATTAAATTATTTGAAAAAAATCATTATTTCAGAAGATATTATAACTTTATGTTTGTAAAATTGTATGAATGACAATGAAGAATATGAATGATAAAATATTGTTTCGTTTATTTCTTATTTTTCGTACAATTTTACAAATTTAAAATTACTTCAATTAATATTTCCTAGACTAGGTTCTTTGATATAAATAATTTTTTTTATAATAAAAAAAACAATAAGATATATTATAATTAATATATTAAAAAAAATATATGATTATGTTTAAAAAAAAACATTTTTATAATAAAACATACATATCCA
>NW_006264212.1:2082-30901 GCF_000469605.1 Apis dorsata | reverse complement strand
TTTATATTTAAATAAAACAAACTTTCTAAAATAGAAGAGAAACCAAATGAAATAATTTTAATTATAATATAAAAAATTAAAATTTTATAATATAATATTTTATAATATAATTAATACAAATATACTAATTTTTATTATTGTTTAAATAAATAAACTTTTTAAAAATATTTTACGACATTTTTATTTAAAAATAAATCATTTTTATAAATTATTATATCTATTATATAATTATTATATAATAGTTTTTCACATATTTTGTAGAATATAATTTGCAATATAGAAAATTATGTTCAATTTTTCAATATAAAATTTGACATGAAAAAAAAAACATATATAAAATATTATTTCCAGATAATATACAAAGTGTTCTAAAAATATTAGAATATTCCTAAATTGGAGATAAAATAATTATAAGCATATTTTCTCTTGCAAAAACTTTCATTACTCTTTTTGATTTAATGAATTTAATCAAGAATACCGGCCAATCACGACAATAGTGTTAGTTACGTATTGTCAATCGAGTCCAAGCAACATATATCTAAGAAAATATATTATAGAATATAAGAAATATTTTTTTATTAAAAATATCGAATTTATATCGAATTATATTATAAACAATGAATAAATAATTAAATATAATATTCAATATGCACATATATATACAAAATATAAACACATATACAAAATCCACGGGAAAATTTAATTTGATTTTATATATTTTATATATTTGGATCGGTAAATTTGATTTTCCCATGGTTCTCTATTTTCCCATGATTTCTATATCGTTTGGCAATCACAATCTAATCACAATCGAACTCAATTATTTCAATCAAAATGATTTATTGAATGATAGTCTAGATGTAGATTGCTATTTTTGATACAGTATATTATGCTAAATAACAATAGCAAGATAATTACTTATATTAGAGCAAATAATAAAATATATTAAAAAATATAATATATATATATAATTCGAAAACTGAAAACAATTATCAATTATATATAAAGAAAAAAGAATTTTACTTAAAATTATATTCTTAATAATTTATTTTAAATTATTTTATTAAAAAGCGATACATTGATATATTTATTTTATTTAAAAAATAAATAAATATAAATGTTCTTTAGGATTGATAGATATTGTTCGTAAATAGTTTGCATGTAATTTGATAATAATCAGAATTGTCTGATATATATATCTATATATACATATATAGACATCATACTATATACATGTAAATATATATATATAATTAATCCAACGAGAGGATTAGATATAGATATATAAATAGATATATGTTTGATATAACTCACAATATGTATATTTAAAAAAATTTTAAGATTTCCATCTTGTTTCATTATATGTTTCATTATATTTTTGTTCAATTATATAAATTTATTCCTAAATATCGATATTTGATTATCGTTTAGCATTAATAATTATACAATAATATGTACAGCACATGAACATCAAGTATTCGTTTTATTTATATTTTCTGATTACGTTGGATAGATATTTATCTTTATTCTCATATTTCAATTTTTTTAGTTACATCACCAATTATCATGGTTTATAGAATATATATATAATTTTAAAATTGTAAAAGAAAAAATTTCGAAAAATAATTCTGGAAGTGTTTTAGTTAGGTATAATAATAATTTTCATTAAAAAATAAATAAATAAACAAATGGATTTGATAGAAATTCCTAAATTTTTAAGAATGTTTAATTTAGAAAATTTTCTACAAAAAATAGTAAAAGAAAAACATTAAATTTTGTATTTAGAATTTGACAGTCATTTAAATAATTAATATATCAAAATAAATATAATTCCTAAATCAATTGTCAATAATATTTTCTTTTTCTTTTTTTTTATATTTTTATAAGTTTAATAACATTTTATATTCTATTTATTAATACTTCTATACAAATTTGTCTCTTGTTTTTCAATTTAACAGAAAATAATATACAATTTATACTCATCCGTAAATTATTTTAAAAAAATCTTGTATTTTGCTTCCTATTAATAGATTGTCAACAGACAATTGTCTGGCATATGAACAGACTATAAAGAAATATTAATCTTACTTTATAAAAACAGACTTCTTTTTTAAAATATTTTTTTTTGATGTATTATATCTATTGTCATAATATAAATAATATTAATATATATAAAAGAAAATTAAAATGTAATATTTTCATTTCAAACATGGAAATGTCCACTTTGTTGTTAACACAGAAATCCATTAATATACTAATAATAACATAAATATAATACTTTTTTTCGTTCTATACTATAATACTGTATGTTACATGAAATTTTTATAATGAAGTTTTTATACATGATGGTGCAAAAGAAATATTGTGCTACATACAATCTATGAAGCAAAATAGGACAAAAATTATATATAAAAAAATTAAGAAGCCAAATAAAAATATTTTTTTATTATGCATATTACATATTCAAAATATGTATGTATATTATTATGTATATTATTATGTTAAACATGTAATAGAAATAATTTGAATATTTATTAGCATTCAATTAAATAAGTATTTACGCTATTAGATATTCCTAAGCATTTTTCTTGCATATAGTTTTTAAAAGAAAAGTAAAAGAAATTACTAGTTATTTTTTATATGCATATATTGAGTAAAATCAAATTTATAATATTTGTCAAATGACAATATCCTGAATTTTTTTATATTTTTTTTTTTTTACATTTGATGATATTGTTCGATAAAATAATTTACTGTATAATGAAAAAAGAAATAAAAATGAGGCAAATTTGTTTGAAAATATTATTTAATAATGCTTATGTTAAGTAAATTTATGAAATATATCTCAGAATGCTTTAGCTCAGAATGATTTTCATATTCATTATAAATTCATAAAATAATTGAAAGATCAACAAACTTTTGTTGTCAATTTTATGATTTTATTTAGTAATATTATTAAATATAAATTTTTTAAATTATTCTTTTCATTTTTGCTTCTTTTTAGATATATATAATTTATTATATATATGTATGTATATTGTTATTGAATATGTTTTAAAATATTAAAATTTATTAAAAAGTATAGATATAAATGTAATAAATTTGTAATATTGTCATTTCATAATTATAACATGTAATAGAAATAATTTGAAACAAAAAAATTATTACAAAATTTACTTGAATTATCATTCTGCATGTGAAAAACAATTTGAATATTTCCATTTTTTCTAAAACCTATATATATCATAGATCATAATTTTCCACATAAATAAGATCAATATTTTATATGGAGAATTTATATGGATAATTTTTTTTATATGGAGAAATTTAATTTTAAATTTAATTTTTTTTATATGGTGAAATTTAAAAAAAAATAAAGTTACATTAGAGATTTGATTTTAGAGAAGAATTTAATAAATTCGAAAATTTACTAAATATCCATGAAATTGAATAATTCTTATATAGATACGATTAATAATTAATAAAAAATTATAATATGAATATAATACAAATAAGTAAGTTATAACATATTGTATTAGTCTATAAGGTGTATAAAGTCTATAAAAAGTAAGTATAAAATGATTATATTTGAATCATTAAAGATCTGTAAATAAAAATACGTACAAAAATGATCCTGACTTCAATTTAAGATCAAATTTATTGTATTTAATATTTTATTTATTACTAACTAATATTCTATTTATTATAAGAGTTAACTAATTCTATTTATTATAAGAATAAAAAGTTTTAAAGAAACTATAAATCGTAACTCAATTATTCTCTTGATAAAAATATAAAATTTAAATTAATTTTTGAATTTATTTTATTTATAATTTTTTTTACATTTTTCAGTTAATTATAAGAAAAATAGCATTTATTGAATATAGATATGCTAGATCTGTTATATATTTTTCCTTTCTTTCTTTTTTTGTCTATTATTTATTTAAATAAGATTGAATTCGCATTTCTAACTCTTTATATATAAAATATAAAATATGTTTAATGGATTTAAATCAATGATTGATAATTGAAAAAATTGAAAGTGATAAGAATTTCAACTTTATGTCAATCATTAATTTAAAAAAAATTTATCGTTTGATGTACATATGTTTCAAATTTTATCTTATTTAAATAGCGAGAAAAAAAAAGAAAGAAAAAAAGAAAAAAAAAAAAGAAAGATATAAGAAATTTTGAAAATATATAATAAAGAAGGTAATTGAGTATAGAAATAAAATTTTTTTATCTAAATTTATTTTTAAGAAAATTTTGCAAATTCAAAAATGAAATTCAAAAACATTTATAAAACGAATTTATTGAAGATTTCTTTTCGAATATTTATAATCTAATCGAATTTTCTTTTTTTTCAACATATTTTCATTCTATTATTAGTGACTGAAGAAAAGAGAATATCACTATGATTATGTACAATCTGCTATTGATATTCATATTCTGATATTGATATTCATAGAATCTGTGGTTTTTTTCAATGTTACCTAATTCATTCAGTGTACAATAAGAGATATATAATAATAAAGATTTGAAATATCTACATGCTACATTTTTTTATTGATTGAATGATAAACAAATTATAAATAAAACAAATTCTAAACTAAACTTGATGAAAATTTAATAATTCTTTTTTAAAAGAATAGTTGAATTGAGACCGATTCTTTTGATACTTTTTATTTTTGTGATGAGTAGAATATGTATAATGTAATACAAAAAAATTAGATTTTGGAATTCGAGATTAAAATTATTTTTGCACTTTTATTTACAAATCTTTAGATATCGATCCAAAGATATAGAAATACTATAATACTCTTTACATTTTGTTTTTTTATATATTCTATATATAATCAATTATTAATCAGGTATACTCGTTATAAATTAAATAATTAATTATTTTATTTAATAATTTATTTAAACATAAAAACATATTATATGAATTTACAAATTCGATTTTCTCAAAAATAAATTTAAACGAAAAAATTTTATTCTTTTATTTTATATTTTTTTGTTTGTTTTTATATATTATATTATTATTTTAACATCTTATTACTAATGATATTTATATAATGATATTTATTTAGCAATAAGCTAAATATATGCAGGATATTAATATATTCCTGACACATTTTTTGAGAATTGATTTTAAAAACTAAAAACAAACACAAAAATTAATTAATTTAATGGTTAAATATTTATATAATACAAAAATGTTGAATCTTTTTTCCTTAAGTTATAAGCAATTTAAATTTGAGTTAAACGAAGTAAGATAAAATAAAACAATTCTATCTTCATTCCATCATTTTCCTGTCTTCATCTCGTTTCACCTAACTATTTCACTTAAATTTAATTTGTTTAAAGATTAATAAATAAGTCTCAATAAATATTTTTGCAGCAATTTTTGTATTTATTTTGGTGTTCATCAATTTTTCAAAGATATCTCGTAAAAATAAAAATATCTTATATTCAATTGACATGTATTTTTCGCGAAAAATTAATGCAATTTTATTATTTTTAATTTCTTATTATAAATTATCTCTCTGAGATTTGGTTGATGGTGCATTGCATATCAGATATTCAAAATAGATCTATTTCAGCATCTAATAATCGATATAATTTCAACATAATCATATATAATCAACATAATAAACATAATCATATTTTATGTTTATTATTCAGCAATAATTATTAGCTCTATTTCACTTATACATATTTATATTATTCTTTATTCAAACTATGCTGAAAATCACTATACAATTATGCTGAAAATCATACAATACAAGTCGTAATAAAATAAGTCCGAATGAGAATTCCATATTTTTTAAAATGATTAATATATCGTAAATTTAATTAATATTTAAAAAGAAAGAAAATATATTTACAAACATAAATACATATAAATTTATAAAGAACAAAAAAAATAATTATAGATTTTGAAGAAAAAATATAATTGAATTCTATCTCATCCGGAGTTTTTAATATCTTTGTCATGGTCTAATTAGAAAATATATATTGTAAATTTTATATATAATGAAAAATTATTTTTTTTTATATAAAATATTTCCATATTATTTATATATATTTAAAAATTTTTTAAAATGTTGAATATCCTTCATGAAATCATTTTTTACAATCAAAGATTGAATCCAATCATATTATTATAATGTGCGATTCTATACTTCTGACATTAGCATTCAATAGTCCTTTTTTTTTCAAGAATATTTTCTTATATGGGAACTCTGAAAAATTTTCATCGAAAAATAAATCTTACATATTATTTTTCATCTACTTAATTTTTTTAAATTTTTACTTTTATTTTTTTTTATTATTTTTTTTATTTGAGATTTTTCAATTACAGTTTTTTTTCGATACTTCATCTTTTATCAATATTTTTGAAATACATTATACAAAATGATAGCATATTTTTTCTACATTTTCTGATTTGTTAAATTGTATTCATTGAACTATTGAAAATTGGATAAATTTATTAATAATGTCTCTGTTTCTATATTAGATTTTAGTTCTATAATTCTGTTAATATTTGTAATATATTGTTCTAATTACTGTCCTAACTATTTTTTTTCATTTGAAATGATATTGCATTTAAATACCTATATATATTTTTGTAGTATTATCTATTCCGTAAAAAATCAAGTCATCATAATCCAAAAGCCAGAAAGTGATTTGTTTTTTTAACAATTATATGATAATATTTTTATTATACAAATATATAATAATATATTTATATAATAATATATAATAATATAATAATCTCTGAATATTATATTAACATATTATATTACAATATTATAATTACAATATTATATTACATTGTTTTTCAAAAAAAGTCATTAGTTTTTAATAAAATATTATAATTAAAAAAATACATAACAATTTTCGGGAGTATTTTCGATTAAACAAATTTATTACATATAATTTACTTATTTTTTATTTGAAAACAAACAAAAATAATAAAATTAATATATTTTGTACAATATAAAAATATTATCAAAAATAATCGAAAATTAAAACATTTTATAAGTTTTACGATGATCAAGTTATTTCAAGGCCATCTTATTCAAAATTACTATATATATAAAATATTCCAAAAATGTGAAAACTGTGAAATTTAATTGGAAAATCCTGAAATAATTTTAAGGAATATTTTTCTTTGAAATTTTAAGAACCTTTATTATCTATATTTTTAGAAGTATTATTATATTTTATATATAAAAATATATAATAGAATGTATGATATACAAAGTTTCATTTTTTAAAAAATTAAACATAAAATTCTCTTACATTCTATTTATATATTCGTGTAACAATATTATTCATCGTTTTATTCATTGTAACAATATTATAGTTTATTTTTTAACATTCTTATTATAGCTAACTAGATTTCAAATTATTAGTATCTATGAAATTCTGTTATATATTTTTATATAGATATATTCATTTATATATTCATTCAAAGAAGTGAAAAATAAAATACATTATTATAAATTAATGTTTGTAAATAAAATAATTAAAAAAATTAAATTTATTTTTTAATATCTAATTCTTATTCCAACACGCAACTACTGTGTAGATCATAGATGGCTTTATGATGCCAGACATAGAAAATTCTTAAAATTTTGATTTAGAAATTTGAAAGCACTTAGAACCAAATCTTAAGCACTTAGAAGTAAATCTTAAGTACTTAGAAAAAGTTAAAATGTTTTATAAATATAATGATAATACTCATCCAGAATGAGTATATGTCATATAATAACATTCTTTTGTTGATAGAAAAATTGTTGATAGAAAAATGTGATAGAAAAATTTGGGACGCATTGAGGTAGTCACTTCAAACATGATCATATATTTAACACATCTATTAATTGCAGGAGCATATAGCTTCTGAAAACTCGAATATCCGATATTTTCCATTCGCGTTCTTCTTCTCTGAATGTTAATATGAATTCGGAAAATATAATTTTAATAATGAAAATATAAGTGATATCCGACAGTTTTGTGAAATTGATAAAAGTATCATTAATCACCATATCCAAGAAAACGCTGGTTCATAAAATTATGCGAATTGATTACTATCGCATATGGTATCTATGTCATATGAAAATCGCATTTCCATGGCATATGGATTACATGATGACATGTTAGATTATATAACTTGCGTATAAATTCGAAAATCATTATAAAATATGATTTTTGTATCGTGTCAATGGCCTCGATTATCAAGAATCCAGTAGTATCCGACGATTCAGCAATGTCAATTTTATTCTTAGTTTTACGAATATTGCAACGAATGAATATTTTAAAAAAATTTCAACTCACTCAAATTTTGTCAAAAAAGTGAGAACATTTCAGAATGGATAGTAAATTCAAATTTTCAGTTGATGATGAACATATTTCACGAATCTAAAGAATTATATATGAACGATTTTTCAATTTTTTGTAAATATTGTACATGACATACATAAAAATATATGATGTAATATAGAATTTAAGGATGATTCTAGAAGTTTTTCTACGAAGTGAACTGTATGAGATTTTTTTTAATCGGAAAGAGGGCGTGATCTCGTAAAATTTATATTTATATTTTTGCTAGTTTTATAATTATTTATCTTGAATTATTAGTGAATCGTCGATCCACAAATTCATCAGTTATTTGTATTATTTTATCTAGAGATCAATATCATTCTATGTGGATACTAGTAGAAATTTTGTCAGTGAAAGGGATCACTTGAACAAACTAATTTTATTGTTGAGTATTAAAAATTATAGATTAGTACTATGAGCATTATCTTAAAAGGAAATAGATGGTATTTGATTGATTGCATGTACTACATGTGAGAAGAGCTTTAAAAGGGGGATTAGGAATTATTTGAATTTTTTGAGAATAAGTGACGAAGCGTTTATAATAATTGGTGCAGCATTTATAATAATTGAAAATTGAACTTCTCCTTCTCTGAGTATATCAGAGTCGAAGTTATCGTTAAGAAGGATAGTCTTTCATTGAAATGATACTTAGAAATCATTAGAAATCAGTTTAATGCATCTAAATCTGGAATAATTCGAGTAATAATTCTTCGACACATCTTCAGTAAATTTGTCGTAATAGATATATAATTTGGTCATCAAATATATGTAGTGTATATAATATAATAAGTATTTAGCATTTATAGAATAGCGATTATATATATAATATAGCAATTTAATATTAGTTATCTTTATATTTATAGTTATACAAATATAGATTCACAAGGTATGCAAATTCATAATTATTATTTGACATAATTATTTAACATAAATTAGTCAAATAATCCATAGTCAAAAAATAGTTATAACTATTCATAATTATATTATTGCGTATATTAGACATTTAATTGTTTTGTATAATGATCTTGAGTTAAATCTTATTGTATATTCAATTTTCTTTTTTAATGTATTATATCAATCCGGATTCTAATATATCGAATGCAAGTTGTTCAAAGTGAATTATATATTAAACTAAGCAAGAATGGTTTTATATCAGACATAGTTTTGAATTTTTAGAATTTAAAAGTTTTTAGATTTAAAAAAAAAATTCGATTTTAAACATATATAGAAAATTAACAATTTCCTAACTTATAGATCGACAATATGTTACTATAAATTCATTATCCCGACGATTATGGTAATTATTCTTGCTACGGTAATAATTCTGAACTTGATCTAGTAAGAAATTCGTTTCTTTTGAACCATTTATCGAGGATTTCCCTCATTAAGAGGGAAAATTATTCTAAAGTTTTCAATAATTCATATTATCGCAATATATACCATACAATTTTTATCTTTTTATTATGAAACATTTTTTTGTATTTCTAATAATAACAAAAATAATCATGTGTATATATTTAAAACAGACATTTAAAACATAACCATTGATTTTAGTTTAGATAGATATATTTAGATATTATTTAGATATTATTTAGATATAGATAGATTATATTTAGATATTTAGATATTTTTATAATTATTTAAGTTAAAAAATAATCTCTATTATTACATTGAATTTTATATATACATTTATATTTATATCCATGAGAGAACATCCTATGATCATCATATATCTATTAATATATTGCGACAGATAATTAAGATATATATAAATATATATAAATATATATATATATATTTAACAAATGAATCTATCAAAACTATTTTCTTGTAAGTAAAAAAAAAAAAAAAAGATATTAAAGAAGATATTAAGATATTAAAATGAACAAAAGTAAAATTTTTTATTATAAGGAAGCATAATAATTGAATATTTAAAATAAAACGAAAATAGATAATACATTTAAATTAATTAAGGATTTGTACAAAAAGCAAGAAATAAAGTTATTAATATAATTAGAAATATATACTATATTATAGTATATATTATAGATTATAATATAATTAATTTATTATAATTTATTATAATATATATTATAATATATTTCTAATATTATAAGTATAAATTGGTTCGTATTATTATCAAATTTGAATATTATTGGAAATGTTTGAGAATATTTTTTAAAACAAGTTTCTATAAATAAATTCATATAAATAATTTTTTGAAAAGATCTTGTAAATATTATAAAGATAAATGTCATATAGAAATACAACAATTTAAACACACTATATAAATCAATACGAAATACCAAATCGTATTTTTTAAATTATAATATATAACATGTAAACAAAACATATAAACTATTGATAAAGTATTTTTGCTATAAAAATATTATTTCTTTTTTATTTTATTTAATATATAATTATTCAGCTCCTTTGATCTTTTTTTGAAACATGAAAATATTCTTATATTTAATCTTCTAATAATCTTCTATAATAATTCTATTAAATATAATCTATTATAAAAAAAATGACATATATTAATTTAAAATTTTATGAATTTAAAATGATATTGAAAAAACAAGCGTTTAATCGAACTATGTCATAAAATAATAATATCATAATTATATATATCATTGATATGTTATTATATATGTTATTATATATATATTTATATATATATATATAAAATTTTGTTGTAATGCATTCAATATATGTGTAAGCAAATGACCATTATTTATCTTGCGTTAAATATATATTATGGCTACTAATATATATAGTGATAAAAATTATTTCCTAATAATAATTTTATATCTTTTCTCATATTGCTTATGATATTCTGGAAAATATGTACAATTAGTATTTATCCATGAAGATCTTTGAAATCCGCAGAATATGAAAATAAAATATAAAATAATTTTTATGTAATTAAAATGATAATGATCGAAATTTGATGATGATTGTAATATTAGCTCATAATTAATTTATATCAATATTTATTGTTATAAATATTGTTATAAATTCTTATAATTTTATTACTTAAAATATCATCCCATTTATTTATATTATCATTATAATTTCAATTGTTAATATTTTATTTTCGTTTTCCATGGAACTTTTGAATTTATGGAATGTCTAAGTTTTCTACGAATATATAGATGTTAAGTATGTCAATAATATAGTTCAGTGTTATATATTTGCTAGTTAATTATAATATGTTATGTTTTTATAAATAGATGATAAATAGCAGTCATATGTTAAATTATATATAAAACGTATAAGTATAGGAAAAATTTTATATAATAATAACAATCATTTTTTACAAATATTTTGAAAATTAATGTCAGATAGTGTAACGATTATATAAATTTCTAATTCTATATTGAAAATTCACTAAAAATTCACGAAGCATACTACTAAGCATAATAGCTTACGATTAATAATAGCTTATATATTAAAATAAATCTTTTTGGTAGATTTTAATTTATTTTTAAATGTTTTGATAATTGATGCAAATTTAATCCTAACAATTGAACATGCTAATAAAATTTCTAAATTATATTATACAGAGTTATGTATTAATGAGTCCTTGGTAGTAAATTTTTTGCAATTTAAATATCAAATATTATCGAATAAGAAACATTATAAGCGGAATGTAAACTTTTGGAATTTTAAATTATTATATAACTTTTTATTATTATTTTTATTTTATTTTTATTATCGACATGCGAAATTGAAGATTAATAATAAAATTGAACTTGACTATAATATTATTACAACAAAGTGTTTGTTTAAATGCATTGATAATTTTTTTATTAGCATAGAATTAATCAAATTTTTATATTTTAAAAATATATACTTAAAAGACAAAAAAAAAATCCTAATCAAAAAATAAAAATTAATAAAATCAAATATTTTCGAAATTGTTTTATGTAATTATTATAAAAAAATTTAATAAACTGTTTTATTAATTTCTAATAAAGAATGTAATAATAAATAAAATTATAATATTAAAGAAATAGTAAAGAAAGAAATTAAAATAAGAAATTTAAAATAAAAGAAATAAAACTTCCTTCGTCACATATGTAATAGTTATATAGATAAAAGTGATAAATATAATGAAATATTACATGCATCTAGATAAACAACAGATTAAATAATAATGGAAAAAACAGATAGGAAAAAATCACATTTATATGAAATATATATTCTTTATATATGTATATATATTTAAAAAAAAAAAGAAAAAAAGAGACAAATGTTGCGATTTCGATATGATTTTATATGTATATTATCTCTGAGATAGAACGTGAATAGAAATAAGAAAAAAACATCACTTTATCATTAATAAAAAAAATATAGAAATTAACTACCAAAGCATAATTTGAGACAACGTAATATATAACCACAAATCCAAGAGTAATTTAATTGTATAATATGAAAGATTCAATATACAGAAGAAATTTATATCTATGTATTGATAAACATATATATATATATATATATATTATTTGTTATAATTTTCTAAATATATATTTTATTTTTAGCTTATGTAATATTTATTTAATACTGCAAAATATACAAACTTTTACGTTATCATATTTCACTTTATTACAATTTTGATAAACAGTAACAATAAAGATACATTGATAAAATTCGATAAAAAATATCAATTTTATTGATCGATTAGTTAAATATTTTTAAGTATTGAACAAAAAAAGCGCTTGGCAATGATTAACTTGAATTTTATAAAATTTATTATATGAAAGACAAATAAAATATGAACAAAAAAATATCGTTTTGCATATTCTTTTTCTTATGGAAATACAATTATATTTTGTAATCATTAATACAAAAATAAAATGGATAAAAGCAAAAAAATAGCAAATAAATATAATACATATAATACATATAATATAATATTTTTGTTCACTGTCTACTAATTTTAAAGATATAAGATATAAGATTTTTGCACTTGCATAGAGATATTTATAAATAAATTATTTTTAAGTTTTATATGTACATAATAGAAGTTTATAAGTTAACTAGGTTAAATAGCATGTTATATAAATAAAGCATATTTTAAGGAATGTGTTATAATTTACAGATTATAATATAGATTTTTTATTTCATATAATTTTTTATAATACATATAATTTATATTAAATGTGATATTTAATATTATTAATTAAAATCTTTGATTCTATATCATATATCTCAATCTAAAACCTTGCTATTTTATCATAAAAAAATGCAAAATTAATATTAAAACTACAAAACAATAGAAAACTCAACAATAGAACTATTAACCTGATAATTATTATATTTATTTAATATAGTTTTCATTTTATATATTTTCGGATTTTAAAATACATATGATTTTGCATGTTATATTTTCATTTCAATTTTTTTATGTTTTTTTTTTTATTTTGCTTCATTTAATATAAATTTGAATTGGTTAATATAACTTAATAATCATCAACTGATATTTTTGTATACCAAGTTTTATGTTTGTTTTGGTCTTAATATCGATTTTAATCGACTTCAGACATCCTACGAAAACATACTATGTATAAAGAATGAGTTTAATAATTAAGCCAAATTATAACTATTTTTCTTGAAAAATATGAAATGAATTTTTTTTTTAAATTTTATTGATAAATTTTTTTTTTATTCTTAAACTTCAACATTACGAAATAATAATAAAAATAATCATAAATGAGGGTAATAAAAAAATAATATATTTATAATAGAACAACTATAATATTGTCATACTTTATAATTTTTTTTTTAAAATAACTACAAAGAAAAATGATTATGAATAATATTCGATCATATCAGAGATAAATGATACTAGATCATTCAGCTTAGAATAATTCAAAATTATGATTATTTTTTGTGACAAATTATAATTCAAAACATAATTTCGATACGTTCTTGCCCCATATCAACTACTCTATCCTTGACGAGATTTATGATAAATATGTACTAATCAATAATAGCTTGAAGAATTTTTCTTAGGAATTATTCAAGCAACTAATCCATGATATCGTTAGTTCATGGATTCAACAAATTCATTATAAAAGAACATTTTCTATTATGTATTTTGATATGAATTTGGAGTTTGTTAAGATTTAATTTTGTTTTGATCACCACATTACATATTGTAAGTTATTATGAGATATAATGGCCTCACATAATATATATTCATCAATATGTATATTCATCAATATAATTTACTATTTATTATAAAAATGAGAAAACATCATTTTTTTTCATGTCTTCAACTTCAGTTAAAGATTTCATGCATGTATTCCTCAATATTTCATTATATTAACTTCATGATCGCGAACATAAAGATTAAACAAAAGTATTTAGTTTTAAAATACAAAAATAGAAAATAGAAAAAAAATTAAGAGCAATTAAATTCAATTTTCTTACTGAATTACAAGTGATTATAACTGATCAATATTAATGATCGTGAAATGAATGATAGATATATTGTCTTTGCATTATTCTTTGGTGATATTTTATCAGTAATCAATTTAGTTTTACACGCAAATTTGTCAAGAATTCAAGAATTTAAAAAGCATCAATGTTAAAAAAAAATGCCTAAGAGAAACGATTTCAAAATTCGAATTAAATTTTTAGTGAAAATTGATTTTATTTTATCTACTTACTTGATCAATTGTTTTTTAATTTTATCTAACTGTAATGTATCGTTTTTTTATCGTAATATTTTTGTTCCAAATATTCCAAGTAATATTTATCGTTTATTTAATAAAAAAATTTTATATATTTATTTTTTTATATCATGATTTAATATTATTTATTTTGAATGATGAATAAATTCGATTTATTCGTACTATACGCATACAATGTTAAATAGTTTATTTATTGTTCATAAATAAGATATAATTCAATATAATTTTTTATCAATAAAAAAATATTTTATAAATTATATTCAATATACATTTTTGAATGATACATTGTATTTGTTCATGTTTGGTCAACGTATGCAATATTACTATCACGATTCGATTAACCTATACACTTCGTGATTAACCAGTATCTTTTGTTAATAATTTGTTACCGCCAATGAAAATCTATGTAAAAAAAAAAAAATATTGCTTGAAATTTTAGTGGATTAATTAGAATTGATTAAAAGATATTTAGATATTAAAATAATCTTGACGAATAAACAAGAATTATTCAAGTTCTAAATATGATAATGAATAATATTTCCTATGATATTTAAATTAATTTAATTTAAATTAATGAGATAAGAAAGTCATAAATAGAGCAATAATCAATTATATTTATTATAATTGACTATTAAAAATAATTATGATAATTATAATAATTATTCAACAAATTATAAGTGTAGGGACTAATATATTTTATAATTATAAAATATACCTTGAATAAAATTTTTAATTTATAATCAATAACTTATCTATAATTAATAATTATATATTTATATTATATGAATATATATATATATGAATAATTATATTATTTATATTATGTTATTTATATGTTACAATAATATATACTTATTATGTTAATAGAAAATTAATAAAAATGAACAAAGAAAAAACTTGATGCAGCTTTTCAAAGAAGCAGTAATAATTAAAATAATTTTAAATTCAGAAATCTGAAAGAATACAAGAAATTACTTCGATATCTTTGATTATGATCTTTTATTAATTATTTAATGATTATAAATTATTTAATTAGTAATCATGATTAATAGTATGATTTTATTTATAATCTTTGTTCAATCATTAATTTTCAATTATTAATTATCTTTTAACTATTTATCCGAAGATAGCAATGATGAAAATTAATTGATCTACAAAATATATGTTACAGATGTTAAGATTTACACATGTTTTTTTTTACACATATTAAGATTTTAATAATTATAAACTTAATTGTATTTAATTTATTTTATTTTAGATTAAGTAAATAAATGAAGCCATTTATTGAAAATAAATAATTGTATAAATAAAATTATTTAAAAAAAAAATAGATAAGTAATTTTTATATTTTTTAAATATAGTCAATATGATTATTACTATCGATATTAATTTAAAGTTATATATAATTTATATAATACAATATAATATAATGTAATATAATATAATATAATATAGTATAATATAGTATAATACAATACAATATAATATAATATAATATAATACAATATAATATAATATAATATAATACAATACAATATAATATAATAGAATGCAATATAATACAATACAATACAATACAATACAATACAATACAATACAATACAATACAATACAATACAATATAATATAATATAATATAATACTATATAATATAATTATTTGATTAAGAAAATTGCATTCTTAAAGTTGAGACTTTCGTCTATTTTATCTATTTAAGCGATCACGTTAGGTTTTATAAAATATGTTCTATATAATTTTTGTCTATTTATTATCTATTAATAATCTTAAAAATCTGTCTTATATAAAATTGCTTATAGATCATGCGAAATTATAAATAATCCAAAATATAAATTGTAAGTTTTAGCAATTTTCGAATTCATTCGAAATTTTTTCTTTCATTTGAATTTATTCGAAATCCTCGAATTTTATTATCTCGTATAATAGAAAACAAAAGATAAATAAAATAAAAATTTAAAGAAATATACGAATAGTAATTATTAAATATATTATATTATATATTATATAAAATATTCAACGAATAATGATGTATTTTATATGGAATATTATTCAAATGGTGATATTATATTAATTTTTTTATATGAATCAAAAAACTGTATCATGTCGGATATGAATTATAATATTTTGTAATTAATATATTTAATAAATAACATATATATCATTGTATAAGAATTATTACAAGTTTTACAGCAATTTTTTTTTATTTATAATAAACAAGTAATATAGATTAATAAAAAGAGCAAAATATATAAAAGTATTAAGAAAGTAATATATCATTTCTTTTTTTTTTTATTCAATTTTTAAAAGATTAGGAGCATTAAAAGAGATTTATGAAAATTAATGTTATCACAATTTAAAGAATCAGATAAGTATGCGACACTAATATAAAATTTAATAAATTTCACTTAATTTTTATTCATATTAATTAAAGTATATTAAAATAATAAAAAGAAATACCAAAATTTTTTAAATTTTTATATTCTTATTATTTTTGTATTTTCATATTATGACTATAGTTATAGTTTTGAATAGGTATAGGATTTGAATGGTATAAAAGATTGGAAGGTACAAAAGAATTTGATCAAATATAAATTGTTATAAGAGATATGTTCGCGAGCATCTATTTGCGAAATTATAATATATTATAATTATAATATATATTAATATATATTAAATTATATATTATTATTATAATATTAAATTATAATATATATTAAAAATATATTTATAAACATCGTATTCGGAGAAATTTTTCATATGAAAAGTTTTTTCTATTATTACCGCGGGTAGATCTCTATTAAGCCTAAATAAAGAATGATATTATTTGAGAAGATTGTTTTTGAGAATTTAGCCGAATTTACATATTTCTGACATATTTTAGCCTGGTAGTGACATATTCAAAACGCAACTGATTCAAAGACAAATAACATTGTTCTAGTTCGAGGAATCTATAAGAGAGATGCACTGATCTATTTCTGTTCATCATGAGATTTTTGTATAGATCATCACTCAGACGAGGAATTTCTTGGAATTTGAGGAATACCAGACATTGATCGCGATATTATTAGTTATTGGTGTACCTCATCCAATTAAACCAGGAAGGAATTTTTCTGAGCATGAACTTTATTCGTTCAAAAAGAATGTCTCATTGTGAACACATCGTAGTTCGAATACAATAAATATTATATGAATAAAAATTGACAATTACATTATATAATTTATTCAAACACCATATCGTGCACTGATCGTCGGATATAATTATTTACTATAATATTAAGAGAGATTCTGTTCTTTAAAAGAATTATTTAATAAATATTAGTCTATAATATAATAATGTCACTTTGCACGTATAATTACTTATCTATTATAGTTCACTCATCTTTAAAAAGTATACCATTTATTGTGATATCTGTTGAAAAGCATTCTACAAACATCCAGCTATTAATTTACATTCAGTAACCCACTAATAATATCATTACGGGCACAAACAAGAAAAATAAATAAACAAGTTTTATATTAACTGATGCTGCAATCACTACTGAAATTAAATACAGATGATTTGATATAAAATTTCCAAAAAAAAAAAAAATATCGGTTGTAAAAAAAAGAATACGTAATAACTTATAATATAAAAGGATATCTCAGATATCATTAGATAATTCTATTATTACATTAGTTTTAAGCAAAATATTAATCTTAAAAAACACTATAAAAAAATATATCATGTTTATCTTCTTTCTTTAGCAGTATATATTAATTCAATGATAATAAATTATATGATACCGAATAAAAATTGATTTTAACGATTTAAAGAATCACGAATAGTTTATAAATGACAGACAATTTGTTATTTCATGCAATAGATATATGTAGTATAAAATTGCAGGATCCGTCATAATATAAAAATATTCTAATGCTGTATATACCGAACTTCAATTATATTTAGGATTTATAATACTTTTTGACGATAGCAAATATAAAATATATTAAAAAGACTATATATAAATATATTAAAAAGATTATAAATTCATAGAAAATCTAATGTCTAAAAACTTCAAATCATTGACAATGCAAACAATTTTGAAAATTAACAATGATACTAATTTTAAATGATAAAAATATAATTTTATTATGTAAAAGTTTAAAAATAATAATAGAAATTAATTATAAAAATATGAACAGGATATCCTATATGTGTACCCTATATATGTTTAATATATATATGTAATAAATGCATTCGTGATTGATCAGTGTTTTTTTTCTTGATAACTAGTTACTAACAAAATTGCAAAAGTTTTTCCAAAACAAAAAAAAAATATTGCTTGGAATTATCAGAAATCACCAATTAATAAATATTCTTTCATTTTTAATTTTGTCTACATATAAATTGCAAAAAATGCAAACAGGTTAAAAAGATAAAAAATGAATCCATTTTTGCAACTTTTGAACGTTGACCTATGGATTAAATGAATAATAAAAATTTGCAGGATATTTCTTGTATATGACTATATTAAAATAATATTTGGCAATTCTCTTCAAAGATAAGAATAAAATCATAAAGAATCTTAAGAAAATCAAATTTTAGAAGAAACAGATAAAAAAATTAAAATAATAAAAACTAAAAGAAAAAAATTTTTAGATGGAAAAGTATTTAAAAATTAATGGAGTTTGTCATTGAATTTATTTTATCATACACTTCTGAATAAAATGATGTAATGAAAAAGATAATCATTGAGAACGTATGCTACATGTTAGATAAATTAGATTGTATTTTATGAAAAAAAAATAAAAAATGTAAAGATAATAATTCACTTAAAAAAGTTCTCCTACACAAAAAGCAAGATGTTTTATAATGTATAAATGGACAGAAAAATAAATTTGGTGACATTTATAAATATTTAATTGCAAAGGATTTATATCGTTCGTATTTGAAATGAAATCTTTTGAATAGGCTTAAAGATAAGAAAAATATTTCTTTTTTTTTGCTTAAATCATCATTATCAATACGCTATAATCTTATTTATATACGTAATAATTAAAATAAAAAAAATTGTATTTTTACGAATATATTAAGTTGAGATCAATAGAAAAGATCTGTATTTCTTCTAGAATATTTTTTTTGAGGCATGAACAATCAAAAATATAACGATCTAAATACAACATAAAAAATTCAATTCTAAAAGAAATGCATTTTTGTTGAATATTACAAATTTGAAAGAATTAAAGAAAATAGATTAATTAAAAAACTCAACGAATATGACAAAGATATGACATTTTTTTTATTAAAGATTAGTTTCGAATAAAAAAATTCCAGATTTTTTTATTAAAGATTAATTTCGAATAAAAAATTTCAAATAAAGAGAAACAAATGTAATTAATTTTATGTAATGCAAGAAGATCTTCCAAACAAGAAAATAAAAGAGAAAAAAAGAGCAAAAGTAAAAGCTAAAGAAATATATAGCAATTTTTCGTTTTAACAATGACAAAAGAAAATAACAATTTCAATCAATCATTGAAAAGAATATTTAAAAAATCATTCGAAAATAAGATATTTCTAACAAAAGATAAGATATTTCTAATAAGATATTTGAAAAAAAGATTAAAGAAAAAAGATCTAAGAAAAAAATTCTTAGATACAATAAAATATCAAAATTCAAAATCAAGTTTTTGATAGCATGAGATTCATCGTCATTCATCAATATGCAAAAAAACTTTGTTTTCAGCTAAAATATAGTAATTATAGTAGATAAAAAAAAAGAATTAGTTTTATTAAAAATAATTCTATTCGAGAATTTTTAAATTTTCCATAATTAAAAAAAATCTAATTCTAATAAAATCCAAATGAATTTTCAAATTGAAAAAAGACAAAAATATTTCAGTCAAATGAATTCAAAACACACCTATTTGTAAAAGATCTCGCAATTCTCTGGATTAGATTTTAATGATTTGATTTCTGTTTTTAACTATTTAACTTTAAATTTAGTATATATTAGATTTCTGATTTTTTTAATAATGTAACTAGTTATTAATCTTTTAGATATTACAAGTGAGTTTTTTTAAGAAATAATTAAAAGACAAAAAAATATTAATATATTCGTAAGATATTTTTGGAGATCGATTCTAAAACTAAAATAAATATAAGAGTAAATATACGAAAAGTCGATTAAGGTTTATTTATTATATTACAAATAATATTTATTCATATTGAACGAAATAAGAGAATAAAATAATGATATAGTCAATATAATTTAAAAAAAGCGATTTCATTTACAATTTCCATTTCGTATTATGTAATATAAATTTCAATTATCTATAACAATAAATAAGTTTCAATCAATACTTGTGGATATTAACTTCTGTATTTGTTTCGGCCATTAGAATTAATCCCAAAATTCATGAATTTATTAATATCCTAATATATAAAATAATCGGAAAATTATATTTAGAATAATTTGCTGAAAAGAGTTATATGGTATCAAAGTAAGTATCAAGATATAGGGGGGATGCATTTATAAAACTGAGATTCAAATGTTATGTATTCAAATCATATATCACAAAAATGAAAAGAACTATGAATCAATAATAATAATATATGTATATAAATGATATGAATCATATATGTATATAAGTATATATGGTTATGATATACATATGTATATATGTATATATGGTTACTTAGCAAAAATAAGGAAAAAAAAGATTTATTAAAAATGCAGTTAAATATAAAAATTGCGATAGAAATTTAAAAATGAAAAATTTATACAAAATGTTAATCAGAATTATCATTGGTGATTTTTTTTATACATAATTAATTATATAGTATACAATTTAAAAAAATAAATGTAGAAATAATTTTTTTAATTTGAAATCTTATAGGAATATGTTTGTTCCTATAGATTTCAAATAAGCATTGTCATATAACTTATGAATGTAAATAAAATGTTACAAATAATACAATCCGGAATATTCTATATAATAATTTACTGTAACTTGTTGAGATTAAATTTAAATTTTTGTTAAATGACAAATTATGTAATATATATATTCCATATTATATTAAACTAAAATTCTGAAACATCTAATTCTGAGAATATATAAATGTATATATTTTAAAATATGTGAATTTATTTTTTCGTTGAAAGATTTCGCTATGTAAGCGACACTACTATATGATATTACTATGTATTCAATTAACAAATGCTAACTAACTACAAAACGCTCTCGCTTTATTTAACACAAATTTTATCTAACAAAATGCTTATAATTCTCGTTAATTAAATTTTAAGGATGTATATATGAATTTTTTTTATTATTTGATGTTTAGATTGCTTAAAACCATACATATTTTGGATTGTATTATTTCAATTTTCTTTTAATAAATATTATTCCCATAGTTGAAAATATATTCTTACACATCCAAATAGATTTTTAAATCAGTTTTTTTTTTAGAATTTCAAAATATTTGTCTGTGAGCCAATATATTTATCTTTTTTTATTTTTATTTATTTTATTTATTTATTTTTTATATATTTTATTCCATATTAACTTTGTATCTAGATGCATTTTAAATATTTTATCATATTTTTTTTGTGATACATTTTTATTATTTAATGAAAGTTTCTTTTTTTTTTAATATAAATGTAATACAATTGAATTTTTTTTAATTTTCTATTTTTTTGTATTTTGTACTTTATAAAGATTTCTAAATTTTTGACAGTATTGTTAAAACTTTGATAAGAAAAATCGTCTACAAATTCAAGTACTGTTTAGACGATAATTATTATTATATGACAATGTATATTATATATAGAATTAATCACATTGCAAAACTTCTATTTTTATTACAAAAATGTCCGAGATTATAAATTTTAATTAAAAATTCATCATATCAATTATATAAATTTATATTAGATTTAAATAAATAATAATAATAACTTGGAAGAAAGTTTTTTCCTATTTTATATAATAATTTTCGTATCATATTTTGTTAAAGAATTTTTCAATATTAACAAATCGCAATGACATATTTATTTTTCTCTACGCTTGTAAAAATATTGTTGATTATTTTGCTCACTATTCTACTCTGTTATACATATAATACATTATTATATACATATAATATATACATTATATACATATAATATTTTTTGTAAAAACCGAATTAATATGTATCAATTTTTTATCTGCAATAATCAATCTAGATTTTTTTAAAATTTTAAGATCAGAATTATTAAATAAAATAAAAAAATTTCAAATTCATTTATAATAATATATCTTGTAGTAGTATAATAATAATAAATCTTGTCCAAAATTATATAGTTATATAATTATAAATAAATATTTTTTCTGTAAATACAATATTTTTTTATAATTTTTTGCTTCCGTTGTTTTTCTTAATCATAAATGATTATTGATATACATTTATTTTTATCTTTTGATAACTTTCTATAATATTTTCTATAATATTCCAAATATTCCGAATTTTCAAATAGAGAAAGATTAGTATATATTGAATTCAATTATTATATTCTTTTAAGATTTTTTTTTTAATTTATTGATTTAAAATTTAGACTTCTTCTATTTTGCAATGTTCTTTGATTGTATCATTTCCTTTTAAATTTATTACAACTTATAGTAATTTTATAAAAATATATAGATACTAATATACATTATAATTTTAATATTTATAATATTTTAATTATAAAAAAATTTTTATAATTTGATGTTAATTATAAAAAAAAATGAATTCAAATTTGTTTCTTAATAGAATATTTATCGTATTTTATATAAATATATGCATTTAATTAACTTAATATAATAAAATATTAAAAATTAAATGAATCATAGATATTTTTCATTAGATTACTTAAAATATGTTACAAAACCAATTAGAAATCAAAATCAATATTAATTTTCTAAAAATATTATAAAATATATTTTATTATTAATTTTACTAATATTTTACTATTAATTTTTAAAATATCTGAACATTTTTGTGATGCGAAAAATAATTGTGATTTCATTTAATTTTCAATATTATTTTATTATATTAAAGTTAAATAAGTTGCATATATGTATAATAAATATTCTATCAATAAAATTTGAGATTATTTTTTTCATAATTAATTATAGAGATTTGATGAAGTTAAATAAGAATATATATAATGTATGAATAAATTTTTGAGAATCATTTATTTTTGTTTTATTGAATTATAGGAACAAAATATTTTTGATTGATTGTTATGTTAAGTTATTTTAAGAATTAAATTTTCTTCTTAAATTTATTTTTTAAAATAACTTTACAGCAACTTCTATTTCATTTAGTATTTTATATGTCATTACTATATAAACAATCGAAAAAAGGCTTTAATAAAGTTCCTTAAAATAATAAATTTTATTGAGTTTATTTTAAATTTGACTCAATGTTCTCGTCGTTGTCTTTCTAGCATAAATTCAGAAATTATTAATGCTATATTATTAAATGTTATATTATTAAAATAAAAAAAAAATAAAAAAAATAAACTTATTTATAAATATTATTAAAATTATTAAAATTTATATTATGAAAATGAAATTATAAATGAAATAATAAAAAATTGAAATGTAGATTGAAATTAAATTATTATTATTTTATATTATTAAAATATTGATTTTTATTGACAATTATTTCATATTAAATTTTTATTAGAGTTTAAAATATATATATAAAATAATGAAAAAAATTTTTTTTATAAAAATTTAAAAATATTTTTAAATATTTGAATATATATGTTTTTTTTTTTAAGATGCATACTATCAATATATAAAATTATTAAAAATTATTTCTTATTTTATTAAGTTTAATTTTGATTATATTTTTATTTTATTAAATTAATTTCAAAGATTTACATTTCATAATTATATAAAAATGTTAAGCTTATCCTATTTTTTAATGCTTGTTTTTAAAATTATTTATCTGTCTAATATAAAATTAAAAAATATTAAAATAAAAATCATTAAATAGAAAATAAACTTTCAACATGTTTTCATAATATTTTTCAAAAACTCTTAGGTTTATACCAATTATTATAATTATAATTATAATTATAAATTGAAATTTAGTAATAAAGTGAATAAAAAGTTATAACTTATTTGTTATAAGATTCTATATCATATTTTTCAAAATTGCTTTTTACATATACATGAATGTATCAATATAACATATTATTGTTATTTATACTTATATACTATTATTGTCATATATACTTTACAAACTTATAAAAATATATTTTTAAAAGATATAAAAATATATTATGTATTTTATTTAATTCAATTATTTTATTTTTGATATTAAATTTATTAAAATGACATAATTAAAAAATATGATAAAAAAATATTAGATTCAATATAATATATATTTTCTAAAATATATTTCATAACTGGGTAATTCTAAATTTAAATAATAAAATAATTTTTTATATTTGAAAACAAATATAAAAGTTAGAAAAGATTTATTTAATATAATTCAATAAGTTTTTATATTAAAATGTTTTATAATATATAGGATGATAGCAATATTTAAAAATTTCAGAAAATATTTTAGAATCTGATTTAATAATAATGTAGAAGAAATAAGAAAAATTTACATAAACATATATTTCATTTTATTTTTATAAGATATAAAATATCTTAATAAATGATTTTTATTCATGATTATTTTTATTAAATAATTTCTATTAATCCATATTTTTATAAGAGATACAATAAACATGACTATTTATTTTAACATATATCTGCAATTTTGAATATTAATTAATAATTTTTCAATATCTCTTGATGTTTCTCGAATGTGAAACAGCTATTTCAGCTCATTAAGATATAAAATAAAAATAAAAGAAAAATATACATCTATATCTTTTTTTTATTCTACATATTGAAATATTGTCTATTGATATTACTAGACATTTTATATTCGATACAATTATTATTTCAAAAAATATTTTTATAATAAATAATAAAATTCACTATGATTAATATTTATAGAATATATTTTAATTTTAAATCTTAAAAAATGTACATGAAAATTGAAATTTAATTTTTAATAATATTAGTAATAAAAATCAGAATTATTGATAATTTATTGATTATGTGAAGGTTATTAAGAATCATTTTATTCTCTATCAAAAAATTTCATAATTATTAATTTAATAACTTTAATAACATATGGAAAATATTCCATAAATATATACAAAATGAATCACATAAAATAAAATTTATATATAATTTGCGTTTTTATAATATCTCAAGAAAAATTATATGATTTGAATCACACATAATGATGAAAAAAAACTTTTTTATTTTATTACATTCTATTTTAAGAATATATATTTTTTTAAATATTAAGTATTATTAAATGGTATATTTTTTTAATGGTAATACATTTTTTATAATATTAAATAATAAATAATACCAAAAAATTTATTAAATATGATTTTGAATTTAAAATTAATTTAAGTGTTCTAATTTATATCAATCAATTCCGACGAAATTTTGATATAATTATTCTTTTTATATTTTCTAGAGTAATTGGTTTCTCGCAGTAAATATCATCTTTATATTTTTTCCATAAATCAAATCAAATAAGATTTGAACAAATTATATAATTATATTTTATACGAACATTTTCAAAAATAAAGTCCTACAAAATGCTTAAATACATGTATTGAAATACTAAAAATCATGATTTTAAACATTTAATTTCATTGAAATAATTTATATATTGATTGTATTCTTGAATGAATCTTAATTTTTTAATTCAAAGTCATTTCAAGATCATGATATATTAGATCGATTATCTTAAAATCATTTATAATTTAATAAAATCTATAATAAAAAGTATATATCTTTTCTTTAAAAAAATAAAAAAAAATATGTATGATCGAATTCTAAAGAAAATAATCTTGAAAAAAATTTTTTTTCATCATTATACGTAATTCTTCAAATCATGTAACTTTATCCTAAAAAGTTTTTGAATAATAATTAATGATAATGGAAATATTAATTTTAAGTGTTCTGTTTTACATAATTTTCTTGTATTTATTTTTTTCTTCTTAAATCTTTTTATAACATATCATGTATATTAAATATTTATACATATAAATATACATATAAACATATTTATATGACAAATCACAAAATTAATAGAAGAAAAATGCTTATAATAACAATAGCTTTTTATCTGTGTTTGTGAAAAACTGAAGATCATGCATTTATAAAATAACTTGTGCAAAAGATCAATTGTGCAAGTGTTTAATAATTTATAAGGACAATCTACTTTTATTTTGCAATTGTAATAGTTTAAAATAAAATAAACAACATATGATAAATATAAAAATCATGAAAATTATATATAACTTTCATCACATATACAGAGCATAAGTGAATGCATATGTAACAATTAATTTAACATTAATAATATTAATAATATATTAATTTAAAATATTAATATTATATTTTATTATTAAGTATAAAATACTATGTTTAATTATTATAATATATTGTGATTGTGATAGACTAATAGACATAATAGATATATAATAAAATTTTATGATAAATTTTATCGAAGAAAAATATAAAGAAAAATTTACAAAATATAATATTACTAATAGATATAACATAATAAATTTTATATGAAACAGAACTTAAAAATAATTCCACATTAAATTAATCAGATAAAAATTATTTTATATGTTTTATATATTTGTTGAAATTATTTTGAATCCAAAACATTCGCATGTTTTAAACTTGATATGATATGTACATTGAATATTTTCATTTTTTCTTTTTCTTTATAAAAGTTATACATATTTACATATTTTTATTTAATATATTATATTATATGTATTTTTTTATGTATTCTTTATATTTTGTATTTTAATTACATTTAATTTAACTTGTTTAAAATATAATTTTAAAAAAATATTTTTGAAAAAAATATTATAATTGATACAAAACTAAATCAGTTATAAAAACTAAATCAATCAAAACAATAAAAAAAGTTATGTTTCATATAATTTTAATAACATCAAAATTTTATCATATACATGATTAAAATATAATTACTTTATTAAACTAAAAGTTTATAAAAAAATTTTACATAAAAAATTTTTATTCTGTTTTTGATTTTTATTATTTATTATTTAATTTTATTATTTAATTTTTATTCTGTTGTTTATCTATATTTATACGAAATGAAACATTTAAAACATCTGAATAAATCGTTTCTTTTTTATAATAAAAAAAAAAAAATGTGAAATTAAATTTTGCTTGATTTCAAAGAAAAATAATTTGTCAAAGTTTTTTTAAATATAATGATGATTTTTTATTTACATTCTAGTAAAACATTTCAAAAAAATAAATCAACAATTAAAAATAAATAATATACAATTGAAATTTATTTAAATTCACTGAAAAATAAATTATTTCAAAGTACTGATCAAAATTTCGTATTTTTTCTTATTACTAGTATATACTGCATTGACATGTAAATTTTGAATAAAAAATTTCTTTTTGCATCGTTTTTTATTATCCATGATTGAAAAATTTCTGTTATTTTATTCTGTTATTTTATTTATTCTGTTATTTTAAAAAAATATTTATTTTTGATTTGATACAGAAAATCTTTCAGAATATAAATACTTATTTTCACAATTTTATAACATTTAATTAAAAAT
>NW_006264212.1:1557-2065 GCF_000469605.1 Apis dorsata | reverse complement strand
TAACATTAATTAAAAATTATATTTTCTTTTTATATAATACATTTTGAAATATTAATTTAAAGAATTATTTAAAGCATATTTCAGTTGATAGCATATTTTATGCTAATAAAAATAATACAATACAGGGAAAGCAATATAATTGAATATTTATTTTTTTTTTTATCACATATCAACAATAAGAAAAGACACAAAATTATTCGATTACTATTTTAAAATAATTTATTTTTCATTGTTGACTTGATTTTATTTTCAATTGTAAATCATTGTATTCACTTTAAATTTTTCTATCTCAATACAAAAAGAAAAAAAAAAAAATATCATTGTATTTAGAAAACTTTTAATACCATATTTTATATCCTTGAAATTAAATAAGTTTAATAAATAAGTTTAGCTCGACATATTATAAAATATAACAATAAGTTATATTTTAATAGAGCGAATTACTTAGGCAAATTATTTTAAATATTATTATTAGATTTAGATATTTAGATTTTAGATAATCATTTTG
>NW_006264212.1:0-1545 GCF_000469605.1 Apis dorsata | reverse complement strand
TAAAATTTATTTTCTATCGATTTTCCTATTTTTAATGAAGACATGCATAGTAATCCTCTTTAATGATATTTTGTTTTATATTCAAATTGTAAAAAAAATATATAATGAAACTTAAACTGGATAATATAATAATAGTTATATTAAATTGCAGATTAGTTATAGGAAAAAATGTACAAAAATATTATTGTTAATTTTATTATTATTATATATTAATTATGTTATTATTCACATATTATATAAGAATATTGAAGACTTATTTACACACAATATAAAAATAATAAAAAATATATAATCACAATAATATGATCCAAAGTTTAGATTCTAAGAATATTTATTTTCTAGAAAAATTTATTTTCCTATTTCTCACATCGTTATAATAGATGTAAACAAACAAAAATATTGAAATAGTTTTTAATCACTATAGAGAAGCGAATATATTGAAAAAATTTTTGATTGAAATTGAAAAAATGATACTGATTGATTTTTTAATAAATTATAGTTATTGAGTTTATAATTTTCACATATTAGAGATTATAGATTGTATTTTTAATAATAATCAAGAAAAACAACAAAACATTAATAATTGATTTTATCAAAACAAACATTGATATATTTGTAATTTTTTTATACATTATAAAAACTATAAAAACTTGTTTTAACTGTTATTTTTTTAGAATATGATAACTTTGAATATACTTCGATTTTCAACTTATAAATGTTTGATGAAATTCAAATTTGAAGATTATAAAAGAATATGCAATATATATAATTTGTTAAAAAAAATATTAGCGTATTTTTTAAAACATAATAAATTTTTTAAAATTGGATTTAATTTTTTTTACATGTTATCTAATAAATAAAATATATGCAATTATTTGTGTCTAAATTTTTGCTTAGGAATTGAATAATTATATATAAAAAGGATAATACGAAAGAAATAAATAATTTAAAAAGAAAAATTATAGAATGAAAAAAACATAAAAATTATATAAAATAAAAAAAATAATCGAGAAAAATGGAAAAAATATGATTGATCTTATAAATTTTTTGAAAAAAGAAATTTAACAGATTCATTTAACTTTTCATCTTTAAAACTTTAGATACAAAAAAATGTAACACGAAATCTATAACAGATTTTTAAATATTTTTCAACAAATTTAAAAAAAAAGAAGAATCAATTTTTTATTAAATGATTTTATTCTACTGAATTGCAACATGATGTTTCTATTTCTTTCTTCTGTTTAATATTTGTTTTTTTAATATTTTTCTATTCATATTTTAAAAAAAAAACAAAAAATATATTAAATAAAATAAATTCGCTAATAAATCGGATATACATTCGAAAAAACTCTTTTGCTGTATACCGATGAAAAATATATATTGACTTTTTGAAAAATTTTTATACTTTAATGCGATTAGATCAAATATTTATCTTAAAATAAATTTCTTGAAGCTAGAAAAGCATCATTTTCAATTATAATTATAGTAATCAATTACAATGATATTTCGCAGAAATAATCATCCAAAATGATATATATATATATA
>NW_006264211.1:0-758 GCF_000469605.1 Apis dorsata | reverse complement strand
TATAAAATAATAATATAATAATATATAAATATAAAAATATATAAATATATAAATATATATATTATTAAATATATAACTTTTGAACTACATTTTGATTTATGGTCCCTAATATCTTTTTATAGAAATTACAAAGATATTTCGGTTGATAAAATAAATATATATATTTTTATTAAAAAAAAATATTAATATTATCTCAATTTTTTACTCAATAAAAAGTTTTTTAATTTAATTTAATTTTTTCTTATTCTTAAAATAAAAATTTAATTCTAATTTAATTTTTTAAAAAATGATATTTTTCAAAACTTCGATCTACATTACATTATTTATTTATCTATTCTAATATTTATTTACATTATTTTTAATTATGCCTAATTGTTTTAAAAAAAAATTGTTTAAAATAGAAAAAGAAGGAACTCAATTTAATACTAAAAATAATATATATAAGATAAGTGTATATATATTTTTTATTATCAATATAATTCTCATAATATTAATAATTCTCTTTTTTTTCCGGAATATGAGTTTAAATTTTAATTAATGATTTAAATTTTAAAGGAACTATAAGTTTTCTTTCATTTATTATCAATTGGTATCTAAAAATTATTCTATTATATTTTATAATATTTAAATAATATTATTATCTATTTTATTTCTATTTATATCAATATATAATATATTATTAAATTTTTACCATTCTTTCAATTTGTATAATAGTTGTACTATTAATCCCATTAAAATTTTTTTATAAATATTTAGAA
>NW_006264210.1:689-2307 GCF_000469605.1 Apis dorsata | reverse complement strand
ATATATAAAATTTATTTACCAAATTGGTTAATACATTAAATTTTTCAATTAATTATCTATAAATTAAATTTCAAATGTAAAAAAAAAAAATTTGATAAAAATAAATTAAAAATATAGAAAAATTATATCGAAATTAAAGAATTATTACTTAATATATAATTATATTTATATTATATTATCGTTTATATTGAATATAATAAATATATTAAAAATATTAAAATCTAAATCTTAAAACTAAATATTAAGTCTGTTTGCAACTTCTATATAAAGAATAGTCTCGATCAATTTAAGTGAAAAAAGCGAAAAAAGGAAACTTAAAAACCTTGTAATCATTTATTATTTAATTTAAAAAAAATTGTAATATACAAAAAGCAGTTAATTATTATAAGATAATTAATTATTGTAAGGTAAAAAAAAACTCAAATATAGAAAAAAAATTTAAACTCAAAGTTAAAATAATCTAAAAGAACTAAAACATAAAAAAAGAATTTAATAAATATAATCTAAATCAAGATAATAGAAAAACAACTAAATTTATCAAGTTTACAATATTAAATTTTTATTTTATATGTTGCAGCTTTGTTGGATTATATTAATTATTATATTAATTTATTCTGTTAATTTATTATGTTAAATATGTTATTTTAGATTTTTTCAACTAGTTAGGAATAATTAATTTCTTCCTCTAAATTTTTCATTTTTTTTTATTTTATAATAGTTAATATTTAACTTATATTTTCTTCTTGTGTCTATATATATATATATATCTATTATTTATATATTATAAAATTAAATTCATTTATACGTTGCAACATATAGAAAAAGAATTTAACATTGTTATACATAAATAATGAAGAAACCAAAAAAAATATAATATAAACATTAATTAAACTAAAATATAAAAAAAGAAACATAATAAAAAAAGAATTTAACACAAATATGATTTAAATCAAGAAAATACAAAAACAATTAAATTAATCAAATTTACAATATTAAATTCTTTTTTTATATATTGAAGCTGTACTACATTTATTTAATTATTATGTTAAATTTCTTATTTATGTCCTTTTTTTCTAGTTTAATTAATATTTATTCTAAATTTTTTTTTGATATTTTAGTTCTTGTAGATGTTTTTTAACGTTGAGAATAGATTCTTTACCAATATTTCAATCCTTTTTTATTTTTTAATAGTAATAATTAAATTCTCTCTTTATGTTTGTATATATATATATCCATTATTTATATATTATAAAATTAAATTCTTTTATATGTTGCAATATATAGAAAAAGAATTTAACATAGCAATACATAACTAATAAATAAAATATAAAAAGAAAATATAGTATAGAAATTAATTTAACAAAAACATAAAAAAAGAAACATAATAAAAAAAGAATTTAACAGAAATATTAATAAAATCTAACATTAGTAAAAGTAAATCATGAAAGGCATTTAAACAAAATTAAAAACTAAATTTAGTAAATTTGTTTTATGTTGTTAAATTTCTTGTTTTATATATATATATCTTTTTTTCCAAATTCAGTAGACTAAGATTAAATTCTTTCTCTGTTCTTTTAGATTTTTAGATTTAGATTTTTTCAACTTGAGATTAAATTCT
>NW_006264210.1:0-549 GCF_000469605.1 Apis dorsata | reverse complement strand
AAGCTGCAGCATATAAGAAAAGGAATTTAACATTGTTATAGATAAATAATGAATATAATATAAGAGTTAGTTATTTATAAAATTAAATAAGTTTGAAAGATAGAATTTAATCTCAAAGTTAAAAAACTCAAAAAGGAGTGAACCATAGAAGAAAGATTTAACAGATTTAACATATTATTTAAATGAAGGAAAACATTTAAACAAAACAAGTAAATTTAGCAAATAGAAATGTTAAATTTTATTTTTCTGTTTAGTTTTCCAATTCAATCAGTAAATAAATGTGTTAAATGTTATTTATATTATTTAAATTTGTTTATCTTTATGTTATTTCTCTTTTATATTTGAATTCTGTTCAGATTTTGTTCATCTTAATATAAAATATCTTGAAATTTATGTTTCTACCTTTCAAATTGTTATATTAAATATCCTTTTGTATTTTAGTTTTTTCTATTTTGTTGATTTTTATATTTTTATATTGTTTTTTTGTTATATTTCCTTAATTTAATTTCTTAAATTTATTTATTTTAAAGTTAAATTCAATTCATGTTC
>NW_006264209.1:96541-98222 GCF_000469605.1 Apis dorsata | reverse complement strand
TATATATATATATATATATATTATATAATATAATTATATAATATAATATAATATATTTATATAATTATTATATTATATGATTATATAATATATAATAATATATTAGATATAATAACAATATATTATACAATTCAGATATAATAGTTTATTATATATTCTCTTCGTTTCTTAATGTTATTTCGTAATATCAATAGTAAAAATTTCTAATTACTTTAATCATCTTTAAGATTACCAAATTTTCAATCTGATGTGATACTTTGATTTGGAAATAATGAAGGGAAAAAAATAGAAATAACACACGATTGTTACACTATCTACCAAGATATATTAAGATTTTTGTATATTATTAAATATCATAAATTTGTTGTCGTAATATAATATATCTTTATATCAAATTTATGAAATACAAAATTATGACATTTTGTATCGTAATCATAAAAGTCATAATTTTTATCGCATGAAAACATATCTTAACACATTTGTGCCGGTAAATAACATAAAAATTGCATACTATTATTATTTTTTTTTTATTATATTGAAATTAAAATTTTGAAAGTCTGGAGCTTTGTCTGGAAATGAATTAAAGTAGCTATATATATCAAGGTGATTTTGATTTATATGTAAATAATCAATTTTATTCGATTACTTTTCTAGATAATAACATTTACTTATATTTTACAATTTTCACATTAAAAAAATTTAAAAAATTATTTTATATACGCATATTATATTAATTATATTTTTAAATATCAAATGTTTTTTGAATGTAATCTTAAAAATAAATAGATATTCCATCGCATAAATTTTGATAAATATTCACATCAAACCAAAGAAATTTAAACCAAAAAAAGTATAATAATTTATTATTAAATATTGAAAACATTCTGATATATTTGTGATTATTTTCAATGATTATTTTCGAAGATGAAAAATAAGTTATTTCGTGTAATATATATGGTTTCATTGGAATATGTATTATGCGGAACAAAAATCGGAAATGAAATTTGCAAATAAATGAGAAAACATATTACACAATTTTATTAAAAGAAAAATAGAAGAGCAATATTTTGTTTGAAAAGCTTGAAATAAAAGAGATATACAGTGAGATAGAGTATATATGCTTGAAAATGCAAAAACGAAACTGGTCAAAACTATGTAGATAAATTGCATAAAGTTCGATTAAAAACATCAATTTAAATGCAGAAAGTATAAAAAAAAAAATGATATTGTGCAAAAAATATGAATTCATTTTATCGATGAATTGGTTTTCAGTTATTAACTTTCAATGTTGAATTTATTTCGATCAAGGTAGCTTTGATCGAAATTAATTTCGTAAAATATTTTGGTTTTTTCTTTTTTCTTATATAAACTTACTTAAAACACGAAAAATTAATGATTTTTTTATTTAAATTGCTATAAAAGAATTACATTTTTTAAAATATCCTGCTAATCAATTTAATTAATTAATTTAGTTAATTAATTTAGTGTATGGTATGTAATAAAATTATTATTAAAAGAGATATCTAGTATTGATTTGTTAATTTGTATATATTTTTGTAGTTTTTTAATAACTCTGTAAAATAATTTTTTTAAGTTTTTTATAAAAAGAGATATCTAGTTTTAATTTGTATATGTATTATCATAGTTTACTAATTAAGTTTGTAAAACAATTTTTTGTAAA
>NW_006264209.1:91387-96454 GCF_000469605.1 Apis dorsata | reverse complement strand
TTTTTTTTTTTTGCTATATTTACATTGAAACATAATATATAAATATAATTTGTAGATACTTTTTATATGTTTTAAATACATCTGATCTAAATAAATTTGACTTTTGAAATATATATTTACTTTTGAGATATATGATATATTTTGATTTTATTGCGAATTATACCATTTGAGAAATTCACAATTATTCTATAGTATTTAAAAAAATTGATAGAAAAACTTAAAAAATTTTAAATTTTAATAATGAATTAAAAAACTAGATTGAAGAAAGAGTAATATAAAAATAATATAAATATTACAAAAATAATAGACGATAATAAATATAATAGAGAATAAAATTTTTGAAATTAATTTTTATTTATATAAGATATACAGTTATATGCAGAAATTTGATAGCATAGATGTATGCTTGACATAAACATTATTTTGAAGTTACAATATATATATTATGTATATAATTATATACACAAATATCTATAAATAAATAAGCTATCTACTTTTAGAGAAATTATTCTTCATTAGCTTCTATGCATAAATATCTTTATTATCAATTCTTGTTTATCTATATTTTGATTTTAAATTGTATTTTTTATTCACTATCTATAACAACATATAAATATATCTTATATTATTCGAACTCAAATATTATTTCATTCATAATAAACTTATCTGTTTTCATGATATCTTGCAAAGAAATAATGAATCAATATCCATTACTTTGTATATATTTTTTATACGAAAAAAATTATTGCACTAAAAAATAAGCTATAATAATTCAAGAATGAAATCATATCAAACATGTTTATAGAATTTTTTTCTTATTTTATCAATCAATATACAATCAATATAGTATGTACAATCAATCTTGTTTTATTTCTTACATACGGATTCATTATGTATCATAAAATTATTATGCATTAAAATAAAGTAAAAATTTAAAATAATTTAGAATATTTTTTAATTTTTTTTTTATACTATGTATATTATATATGTATGTATATGTATGTATATATATATGTATATTAATTTTATATGTATATTTATACATATTATCTATATTATTTCTTTCTATAAATTTTTTGTTTCTTTGTCTGACTTTCTCTCTCTCTCTCTCTCTCATTCTTTAATTACAAACATATTGCATTTCTAGAAATTGAAAAACATATCTCTATCAGTGAGATAGAAATTCAATTTAATCTAAATTGAAAATCTAACTAATCTAAATTGAATCTATTTAATCGAGCATAATTGAAACATTATTGAAACATTATGTTTTTATTAATTTCTTAACACAGCAAAAATTATTTTTTATCCATTAAAATAAGAAAAGGAAAACTATTATCGTTTTCTAACTAATCTGAAATATACATTTTGATTTTATAAACTGTATTTTTGATTGATTGCATTTTTCAATGCTTTTTATTGTATCATATTCAATGTATCCAATATTATAAATCCGAGTAATTAGTAATATAAGAGAATTATAGTATAAATTACTCGTCATTCTAAATTAGTCAAAAAATCTCTAAACTCATGAAACTTTTTTTTTCTAATAATCTTTGATATCCTTGATATCCTAAATCTATCAAGAACAGAAAATAAAAATATTTTTTTAAGTATACAATGATTCATTAATAAGAATTTTATTTCTGCTAAGACTAATCATAATATTTGTTCACATCTATCTTGAATATATTGTCCATTTCTAATCATAATAATTATTGCTTGTATGTTTCATCAAACGTCAATATATATTTTGAATAGATTGAATAGATTGACTATCTATAATCTTTGAATTTCAAATTTGTATGGATAATTTCGGAACTTAATACATATCTGATTTTATTATTTTTAATATAAATTTTTAAATCTTGAATATATAAAAAATAATTTTTGAAAACAATTAAAAAAAATCTTTTGAAGTTAATTTAAAAAAAAAAATTTTCAAGTTTGAAAGTGTTTTATGCTTTTATAATAATAATTATTTAATTGTTTTTGACATGAATTGATTCTATGAGTTTCTACCAAAATAATATAAATAATTATTGGATTATAAACATGTAAATATAAATAAATTATAAACATTATAAACATGTAAATATATATAAATAATGATCAAAGTTTTAATTAAAAATTCGAAAATACAATAAATTCATTAATAAGAATTTAATAATTATTTATTTCTATTTAAAATAAGACTAATCATAACAATTCTTCATATCTATTCTTCATTTTTGATCATAATAATTATTGAAATAAATTAACAATATTATTTATTAATTATTCAAAAACTAAGAGTTTAAGAAAAAATTTAACTAGATTATTCATAGAACACACCTTATTGCTACAGAAAGCAATCAAAATCATTTTTGGTTTTAATACGAAAATAATTTAACAAAACGAACATAATTAACGATTAACATAATGAACGATTTAATGTTAGTTAGTGATGTTTCACGATTCTAATATGTTCTGCGATAAGCACATGATTGAAGTTATCGATTTTAACAAGGATTAACAATTAGAAAAATTGTATTTTTGTGATGATAATTTGATCAATGAAAAGTTAAAAAGTTTGTATGGATAAAGCGAAGAAATTTTTCGAAAAATTGTAAACTTTTGGTTTCATAATTTTTAAAAGAGAATATTATTTTAAACAACTTCTTTTAATTGAGTTCAGTTTTAATTCGATTCATTTTCGTTCAATTATTCTTAAAATTTTTTGTTAAATCTTCTTTTTTTATATATAAAAATTTGTTATTGCATATTTTATACATATATATATTATAATAACAAAAGCAATAAAAAATAATGAAAAATAAACTTAGTTTATTTAATCAATATTAATTATTAATCTAAATGATTTATATTATACACATAATTACTATACAAAATATTGGAAATAAAAAGAAAATTTTAGTATAGTTTAATTTTTTTCTTACCTTATTGTATATTTATGTTTTATTTTTTTCATGAATTTGCAAATTGTATTATACTTTATTACGTTATTAATAAATAAACAATATAGTTCTAACAATAACAAATTTTTTATTTTTGCATGTTATATATATTTTATATATTTTTATACATTTAAATTTTTTTAGTTAATGTTGTAATTTCAAAACAATGATTTTGAAAAAGATAATAGCTATTGAACAAGTTTATTAATAGATTAGAAAATAAAGACAAGAAAAAATGGAAAAATTAGAAATAAAAAAATAAAAGCATTCGTGAGCAGAATGCTGAATATATCGAACAATTTTTCTGATTGTAAAAGAATTTAATATTATATATTATATATTTGATTTTAATTCAATATCTATCAAAAGCATAAACATCTTTAGTTATGTCAAAAATATGATAATCAAACTAATATAGTAATAGAAAAAAATATTTTCTTTTAATGTCGATCGTTTATATTATAGCAATGAGCATTAAACTATCAATAATAGAATTTTGTATAATGTTGTAACAATAAAAATTGAAAAATTACAAAATAATAGCCACTTTATATTTTTCTGCTTTCCAAAAATTAAATTTTTTTCTTTGATATATTTTTTATCTAACATAATAAATCACAATAGTAAATTTACTTCATCAAATTAATTTAAATTAATTAAAAACAGAAAAAGAGTTTTTTGGAAATTAAAAACATGAAAATAGTCACAACATGTTCTTATTTCACAATCCTTTCGAGGGCACAATAAATCTTATTTCGGAAACAATAGGATCATAACTTTTTACATAATGAGGTTACATGAGTTTTAACCTCCATACGGACAAAGCATAATACTTTTTCCAATAGCAAGAAAGATGCTGAAATTTATAAATAATAATAGTTTTTAAAATTCTTTCAATGATATAAAGATATCTTGGAAAATAATATTTGTGATATTAAGTATATTTCACACAAAATAAAAAAACTTTGCGAAATACTAATGATACTAATAATTTTCTAATAATTTTCTCTTTTCTTTTTTTCCTTTCTCTTTTTATCAAAATTTGAACTTAAATGTTATTCGGAATTAATAATTTAATTATTATTATTTTTGCGATAATTTATCTAAATAAGAGAACTATTTATTTTTGAAAACAATTCGATTTTTGCTTGGAATTATATATAACTACTTTATTAAAAAAATATTTTTTGACAAGATTTAATTGACTGGAATAATATAAAATGAATTCATTGAAAAGTAAATTATTCTTTAATAAAAAATTGAGTTTTTCTTTAAAACAATTAAATTTTTGTAAAAAAAAATGAATAGTTTATAATAAAAATAATCCTATTATTATTTTTTTTTATATTTTTTGATATAGAGGAAATTCTAAATTTAATTTAATTTTTTAATATTATTTCATTTTATATTTTAATATTAATATATATTTTTACATTTTCATAATATTTTCCTTAATGCAACAAGTAAAGGTTTATATTTTATATTTTACAAAGATTAAATATTTATTTTTTACTAAATTTTTTTGTTAAAAATTTTTCTTGAAATAAATAAAAAAAATTAGTTTTATTGAAAGAAATATAAATTAAATCAAATTTTCGTTACAAAATGAAATTTTTTAATTATTTTCTATAGGATGAATTATAAAGAAGAAATATAAGAAAATAAAAAATAATAAAAAACAATAAAAATTTCAATTAATATTAAAACATTAAGAATATTTATATCACTATTAAGAATATTGATATCACGATCATCATGAGTTTCCAGTTACAATATTTGCAGTTGCGATTTTTAATTCCGTATGACACGATATTCGAAATCAATCTAATTCAAACAAAAGTTGCTTATATATAACAAAGTTGTTTCAAAAGTTTCGCATCGAAATATTTAAATATTGGAAAAAGATTAAGAATTCTGAAAGAGCAATAATTAATAAAAATAAATGATACGTATATAAGATTAATGGAATTTCATATGTGGACTACATGATAATTGATATTGATATAAGATTAAAATATATATTTTTTTTAAAAATATATATATATTTATATAATATATAATATAATATATAATATAATATATATATTTCTTTTGATTAACATTTTTTTTA
>NW_006264209.1:89609-91193 GCF_000469605.1 Apis dorsata | reverse complement strand
AAAATAGAATTAATCACAGTAAAATTATCTAATTAAAACAAATAAATTTTTTTAAAATTTAATTAATATAAATAATTTTTACTAATCAACCATTTTTATCTAAATAAAAAAATATTGTATTAAATTCATCAGTTCAAAAATATTATATAAATAAATAAAAAATTATTATTATTATAATTAAAACTTATTAATTAAAAATAACTTCAAAAACATACAAAAATTATCAAAAAACTTAAAAGTAATTTAAACGTTAATAGATTGATTAATGTTATATGTATATCAATTTTTTATAATTAAATCTATCATTGTAAAATAAAATTTTGAAACAATGTAGTTTATAAATAAACGAAAATAAATTTCAGATTTTGTTATTATATGATTATTATATTTTCAAACTTAACTTTAAAAATTAAAAATTATTTTTGTTCATAAATTGTAATTTCGATTTCAATTTTTTTATGTACATACTATTTTTTTTTAAATTATTTTATCATTGTATTTAATCTAAAAAATAAACGGACATACAGTATTAATGTAAAAAAATTGATATATAACATTGATGAATATATTAACGCTTAAAGTATTTTTAACTTTTTAATTTTTATTGCAATTTTTATTGCAATAAATTATTAATCTTTTATTATTCTTTAAATTTTTCCCAATTAACAAAGAAAATCAATTTCTTTTATTCTTGAATTATTTCTAAAATTTTATTTTAAAAATTTTGTATTTTAGAATAAATAATCATCATAATTTATCAGTGTTTTTATAAGATATTTAAATAAATTTTCATCTTCTTTTATTTTTAATTTAAATTACTGTCATTACATATATATTTTTTCCTCTTTTTGGACATTTGTTAATATTATAATAATAAATATAAGTATCGCAATTTTTTTTGTAAATTATTCTGTAAAATTAATAAGAATATATGTATATATGTATTTGTTAATAAATGAATTTCTACAATGTTTTTTTTTAATCTGTACAAATATTTTTTGCATTAATTATTTGGAAGTTATTTATCATACGATATACTGTAAGCACACAAAATATAATAAAATTTTTGACAAAATATAAATTTATATATATTTTTGACAAATATAATATAAGAATTATTAGATTCTTATTAACTTAGATTAGACTTTGATTTAAATCAAATGTAAGTTAACTTAACTCGAAAAATCATTTTCTAATTTCTCTTAAAAAACTATTTTCTTAAACTTTTTACTTTTCTGCCTCATATTTTACAATTGTTCTGTGCATTTATCTTATCCTAATCCTCGCGACGTATACTTCCTGTTGCGTGTCAGGTTATCATGTTAGAAAAGCCGAGATTGCTATGCTAACAGAGGCCTCCAGCTGATTATCCAATGGCGTATATATTACATATACATATACATATGTTGGCAGCAATCACAGTAGCAATCGGACGATCGCGATTTCATCTATTCCTATTCAGCTGTTCCAACGAATCCTTAAAATTGTGTTTTGATTGTGTTTAAAATAAAATTAATAAACGCACTGTATCAATATATCATTCAAATCAATTAATTTCAATATCAATATCAAATAGATATTTTT
>NW_006264209.1:80329-89342 GCF_000469605.1 Apis dorsata | reverse complement strand
TTTTTTTTTTTTTTGTTTGATATTTCAAATCAACTTTAAAAATTTTCGTAATTTTTAAGGAACACTTGAATAATAAATGAGTATATTAAAATTATATGTACATTATCGTTTAAAAAATTTGAGAACTTAATTTTGTTCACTTTATTTCAATATCTTTTTCAATTATTTTCTATGATATATTACTATATATTACATGCCAATAAATTTTGATATCGATAAATTGCATAAAAAAAATTTAATAAATTTTTCTTTATTTCTAGAGATAGTACATGTGTTAAAAATAAAATTAAAGGAAACTTATATACTCTATATATATATCTTCTTTTTATAATAGCATATATATTTCTTTTATTATTCATCATATGTATTATCACGCAAGGAATATATTTTAATAGCAATTTTATTCAATAATTCTTCCAGCAAATGGATTCTCAAAAAATCGATTCTTTTTATAATTCTTATATGAAATAAGATTTCGATTAGATAAAAGTCAGAACGAATATGTCCCGATGAGACATCTGCTTTATTTGAATTCTTGGATCAACAAAATTATTTCGTCTTTCTATAACAGAAGTATAAAAATATAAAAATCTAATCTTCAAAAACGATAATTTTTTAATTGTACTAAAAATCTAAGATTAAATTTAATGTCTTAATAGTGAGATGTACTGTTTATCATTATCGAATTTAAGTTAAAGCTCTCAATGAAAATTTATATTATATCAACTCATATTTAATGGTTAATAATGATATTAGATCAAAATATGTAGCACACAATCATATATGGAATATATAGCATACAATCTTATATTGGATATGTAGCACACATATCTTATATTGAATAAAAATTTATTATAAATTCAATTAATTTTAATTAATTGCTAAGATTATTAAGATTATTAAGATTACTAAAATTACTAAGATTCACTTTTGTGCCTCAAGAAAAACCTCATTATGTTAAATATAAAATTTCATTAAATCTTGTTAAATATAAAATGTAAATATGTATAACTACTTTTGTACAATAATATAATAATTTTAAATTTATAATATTATTTTATTACTTTCAATTTTTTTATGATTCATAATATTATAAATAGTATTTAAAAAATTACTAAAATATAATAAATTAAGGCATAATTTATAAAATATTCAAATATTTTTATTATATGTAATGTCTATTGTTAGTATATTCTATTATTTTATATTATTAATTTTTTAAACTCCAATATGTTATTCATTCAATTATCACGAATTTTTTCGATTTTTATATTATATTTTCATTTTTATTTGGAACAATAAAATTAAGAAAATACCTAAAGACTATGAAAATGTCCAAAAGTAAATATAGTTAAAAATTGTATTTGTTTTCATATTATCTTGTACTTCTTTTTTTTTTTTAAATACTGTTTTGTTTCAAAGAAAGAATATATTTATTTCTAAAATAAATGTATAAAACAATTTACTGAACAAATAAATTTATCGAAATTTTAATTTTAAGTTATGTTACATTTCTATAACAGTATCTTTTTGTTTACATTTCGATACAACTTCAATACAACATATATCAAATTGTATTTTGAAATATAATAGCAATTTATATTCTGTATTTATAAAAAATAGAATACTTTGATATTGTATAAATTCATTTAAGATCAAATTTAATTGCTTCCTGTAATAAAATCAGACAAATATATCAGATAAATAATAATAAAAAAGAGAAACAAATTTATTTTTAACTTTATTTTTATAAACTATGAATATATTTTTATTTTTCAATTCTTCAATTGTAAAATTATTTAGAAGAATAATTAAATCTCTTTGTTTTCAATTCTGTATCATTATTTATATATTAAATTGTGAATTATATATATAAATATATGTATATTACAATAGAAATATTATATATAGAACAATATATTGGATATTAATAGAAATTTTGTGGATTGGATATTAATAGAAAGTGAAAATATTGAATCTCAAATATCATTAAGTTAATAATAAATAATATTTTTATTATTTATTATAATATTTTTAAATATTGATATTCTTGATGATTTTATATAAATTTTTTATATAAATTGATTTTCTATATAATAAATTTCTATCTATATCTGATCTTCTCCTATAAATTGAACTCAAAGAAATTAAATAGAAATACATAAATATAAACATTTAGAAAGAATTGAAAATATTTTTTTAAAAATAATACATTTCATTTATTTTAAGAAAAATAGTATATTTTTAAGAAAAAACATATATTTTATTTTTATATTAGGAAGAATAAAGAAATAGAATGTTTCAACTTTGTTATAATAAAAAGTTTATTTCATCACAAAGCAAATCATATTTGAATTTTTATAGCAAAAATTAACATATTATACATTATTATATATTTATATATTATATTTATATTATTATCTTTATTATATAATACATACACATTATTAATTATTCATCAATTATTTATTCAATAATATTATTAATTAAAATATGATTTTTTTCTATGTAATAAATGAAAGTTTTCTATATGATAAATCAAGTTTATAAATGTTTATAATAAAGAATCAAAATGTATCATAGATAAATATACTTTTTTTTTATTATTAAGTAAATTAAACATGTTGTTTGAAAATTAATAGTTGTTGAAAATTAATAACTGATGATAATAATAAAAATTATTATTTAACGTTTCATTTCATTGCAAATTGTAATTATTTGCTCATAAAATGTAATATTAAATAATATATAGTATATATTTTTCCGTTTTTTGAATAAACAAGGCATGTTAATTTTCGCAACACACGATTTTATTTTATTTTATTTTTTTTTTATTCTAGATAAATTATTTTAATCTTCCATAGGAAAATAGTATCACTAAAATAAAAGGACTGAGAAAAAATTCTACTATTTATTAAATTTTTTCGAAACAAATTTTTATTTTTATTAAAAAAAATCCTAAATATTATATATAAAGATTAATTTATCAGTAAATAAAAGACTATAATATTTCAGAATTTTTTAAAAATATAAAATAATAAAATATCAAATTTGGGAATAAAAAATTTGTTATTATGTTATTTATGTTAATTCAAAAAAACATGATTATCCAAGTTTAAAATAATTAAAAATTAAAAAATTTTAAGATCTATTTTCGAAAATTTCAAATAAAAAATTATATCTTTCAAAAGCTATTCATATACATAATATATATTTAAAAATAAATAAATTATAATATAAGCAAAATATTGGAATAAATTCCCTTTGAATATGATTTAACGGAAGCTTTATGCTACATTTGAAACATTGAAGATTTATATTAAATATTCAAAAAAATGTAGAATGATGTTGCGTAAAGATAATGCTATTTTTGAGAAAAATATTTAGAGGATTCTTAAAATTGTACACTTTTTAAAAACGTGAAAAATGTGAATGTGAACTTGAAACTTGAATATTTCTCAGCTATGCCAATCTTAACGACAATTAGTATCATTCTACATTCGAGGAAATTAATTAACACTTGCGAGTCAGTTTTCTGAGAACAGTGGACTTTGAAAACAATATAGTTAATTCTAGGAATCTTTCTTAGGGATATCGCACAATCAGAAAATTAATCTATGATATCATTAGTTGTTTATATTCTCTATTGGCGATTTAAAAAGATACAAATATTTGTAAAATTTGAGGAAAAATTAGAAACTATTGAACAATTTGAACTATTGAATTATTAGAACTATAATAAACTATTAAAACTCTTGAATTTTGTAATCTCGAATTAACAAAACTTTTAGAATGTTATAAATTCACACATTCATTCAGTGATAAATGTAAATTTCATTTTCTTTCATTGATATATAGACTTTCATATATGGACTCTTAATCGTTTGAAATAAAATTTAATAGCAAAACCTTGTAATAAATTAATTAGTACTATTAATTAGTACTAATAATTAATTAATGTACTATAATACTTCATGAACGAATTGAAGTTAATAAATGTATTGAAGAAGAAAGAAATAAAATTTCTTAGAAATAAAAGACAGAGAAACAAACATTCATAAAATTGAAAGAAAATTGGGTATAAAAAAATCAATTTCTCATATAATTAATGACTAACAATGTTTTTGTCAACGATATTCTTTCTAACCTATTATAATTAAAAAATTTATGTCTATAGAAAGATAGCATAATTAGTATGATGCTTTTGCGAATGTTATATATATCATTTTATAAGAATAACGCTGCGTGTAGATAATACAATCAGTTTAAAGATCCGCAGACATAGTTGCGTGCTGAAAATAGAGGGTTGGTGGGAATATGAAGAAAAAGTTTCTTGAACCGCGTTTTGACCATATTCCCCGTCGAATTGTTCCCGTTACGTAGGTAATTAAAAGCTTTCTCACATCAAAGGAAATTATTGCTCGCTTGAATGTACGCGCGAGGTGTAAAGAAACTCGAGTGGCTGAATTCGCCGCAGTGGCGCGAATTTAAATTAACATTAAACAGGGAAGGATGCCATATATGCAGCATTGAGTCTCATTCTGCCCGAGCTGATAGTGCAAGGACTTTGGAATGTCGCGTTGTCGGAAGAAGATAGTTGCAGAAATTTAATTTTTCTGATGGATCCCTTGAAAATATTTTATATGTTTAACATTAGAACAATCGGTCTGTAATATCTAAGTATCTACATTTTTTATTATTTTTATTTTTTTACATATAAATAATTGTAATTAAAGTGATGTTATGAAAATAAATAGATATATATAATTACATTTTTATTTTAATAATAATGTTAATTTTGTTAAAAATATTTTTATGTTATAATAATTTTAAAATAAAAAATATAAATTCCATTATTTTGATGGATTTGGTTGTTCTAATGCTAACAAGGAAGTACATATATTTTTAATTAATTTTTTTAATTATTTTGCAGTAAATATTATATATATTTAACTATTATTTAGTTATTAAATAATTAAAAAAATATATATTTTATATTTCTCTTTTTAAAATATGTTTCTTACATAAAATCGCAAATAAATACTTATCATTTAATAAAAAATAATTTTTTCTTTTTACTTCTAATAAAATTTAATCTCAGAAATTAAGAAATCATATTTAAAACATAATTTTATAAATTTATAAAATTGTTTTAAAAATTTTAACATTTTTTAAAAGTGATATAATGAAGTTTATTGAAAAGATTCATATTTTTCATTTTTCATTTTTTCATTTTTTTCATGTAATATATAAATTTTTTATTATGTTTGTTTATTAATAATCTTTTTTAAAGAAATGATGATATATGGAAATAATTTTCGGTTCATTTTGTCAAATTATCACAATTTCTTTTTAAAATTAATTTTAATTTATTATGCTTTCTTTATATTTTATTTTCGTTCATCGATATATATTTTAAAGTTGTTTTAAAATAATATCACATTATTTGATCGATTTATAGAAATAATTTAAATTAACTTTAAAAAGATTATTCTTGGAATTATTAATTTTATATAAACAACTAATGAAATTGTAATATATAATTAATTTTATCTTAAACATATTGAATTTAAAATAAAAACATATTGAAATTAAAATTTCAAATATTATATAAATATTTATATAATATTATTAAACATAATAATTTATAATTTTCTAATTTTAATATAATTGAACCTAAAATTATTGAATAAAATACTTCAACATAAAATAATTTCTTTAATAATCAACTATAAAATATATAGAGTAAATAATTTCTAATATTTTAAATTTCATTGAACTTCATAATTCAATGCTATTTATGATAGTAATATTAGAAGTATTTAAAAAATTATATAAGCAAAAAGAAAAAGAAAAGTATTAACAAAATACAACATATTAATAGTTACTACTAATTGATTTAAACAAGTTATTATATAAATTATATAAATTATATAATCTTCTGAATATTTTTAGAAACCATATTATTTTATAATTATAATTTATTTGAAAAAGGGACATAGCTATTATTTACTATAGTTAGATTTCTTTATTGTTATATTAATCAACATATATTTATTAATAATATTAATAAAATAATATTATTAATAATTAATGCAAGTTATTTATATTTAAAAAAAACCAAATCAAAAGATAACAAAATTTTTTTATTACAAACTTGTATCAATATATATATATGTATATATTAATTTCTCATTACATTACTTCTGATTACATGATTTGTATACTTAATAATATTCAATAGTAAATATCGTTATATATTACTAATGTGATGATACTAGTATTTTATTAATAATTCCTCTAATATTAATTTAAATAATATTAATTTAAGCTTTACTTTTCGATATGAAAGATTTTCTTTTAAGATCAATAATAATTACAATTAGATTGTTATATTTATTTTATTTTCGATTAATTATCAAACATGATTTATTTTCTGAGATTTATTGACAAATTTCAGGGATTTATTTTGCATAATTAATTTTAAAATTATTAAATATGTCTAAGTAGGTAATAAATAATCTATTAATTTTGATTAATAAAATTAATTAATAAAATAAAATAAATATACAGTAGTTTAATAAACATATATTGGAATATTATCTAATTTTTTATTTTTTAAAATATTTACAATTATATTTTAATTTTCTAATCATTCATATGTATAATATATATGTCAGTAATTTTTATGTAAATTCTGTATTTTATATTTAAAATATTCAAATAACTTGTTATTATATTAAATATTATTAATATCGACATCTCTTTTAGAATATAAAATCGAAATTTCACGAATTCGTTTTATTTATATTGAATGTATTATTATTCAATGAAAATATGAAAGAATATAATAGATATAATTCAATTCATAATAAATAAAATATTTTTATCAATTCATAATTTAAATTTTTAAATATATCTGACATCAAAGAGCATATTTTGAAATATTATATATTGAAAAAGATTTATAAATGAAATTAAAATTCATAAGCCTGGAAAATAGATAATAAATTTATTAAAATTATATAAAATTTTATCAAAAAGAACATAATCCTTGATAATAATATTAAATATACTTAACTTCTCAAATTATTGTACTGAATATTGTATTGCTTATACTTATATTATTATATTACAACAACTACTACTAACAAACAAAAACTAACCGATATTTTTCAAAATTTTTTATTTTTAAAAATTAATTTTTTCTTAAATTATATTCATTTATATCTTTATATAATTTATATCATAATTATAGAAAATCTAAAATTTTGCTAGACAATCCTACTAATCCTTTTTCTTTTTCTTCATTTTAAAAACGAATGCACTGATTTCTAGACTTCACAATGCCTTTAAACTAGTTTTTTCGAAACTTTTTCGTGAATAAAAGATACTTATAATTCAGGGAAGAATCACTTTTGAATTTGTATTCATGAAAACTTTACTTCTCAATCTACAAACGAGCTAACTCTGATTTAGAAACTATATTATATTATATTACCGGAAAAAATAGAAGAATTAAATTTGAATAATCTCTGTCAAACTATATATTTAATTGCGAATATTTACAATGTCTTTGTGGTTAAATGTATTAATTTGACAAAATTAATTAACAATGGATGATCAATTAACACTTGGAAATTAATAATAACGCGATTCATGAAGTTCAGATTTGAAGAATTGAATTTGGAGAATATAGATTTGTTTGATAGAATCTTCCTTCAAAAAAAAAAATTGGCTAATTTTGCATTTTGTGATTAAAGATTTTCATAAGATATTTTTGATTAAAAAGTGAAAAAAATGTACAAAAATTTAATCTTAATTTTCTTATTATTAATATAAATATGTGAAACATAATGATTTACGCAAATGACAATTTTTTTAGAGGAATATTATTTTAAAGAGATGAAATCATTCAAAATTTCAATATTTTTTCATTTTGTAGTGATACGAGATAAAAAAAAATTTTAAATTATAAAATGTTTAAGTTTTAATGCTTTATTATTTGGTTGTGAAAAATATGAAAAAAAAAAACCTGAAAGAGATTTCTTATCGATAAAAAATTTCTTTATGTATAATTCATTATACACTTGAAATAAAAATTTTCAATGAAATCAGAATTTTTTAATCAATTGAGATACACAAAAATATTTTTCATATCACATATTGTAATTATATATTATGAGTATATATATAGTAGAGTATATATAGTATTTGTAAAGTTTGGAGTAAATTTGAATTGTATTTAGAAAAAAATTGAAAATAAATAGATTTTAAAGATATATATATATTTAGTTAGGATAAACTGTGATGATTAAAGTTTAAATATTAAGTGGAACGGATTAATGACATTACAAATACGGTTTGATGAACATCTTTTATAAATTTATTTTTTATTTTTGCTATTGAATTTTTTGAAAGAATTTTTGATTTGATTTTTATTGTGATCTTTAAATGCAATACATATAACAATTTTATATGTAATATATGAAGTTTATATGTAAAATATGTATCAATTTTCAATTTTTTTATTGATTATTATTTTGTAGCTTTGAATTAATAAATAATAATTCAAAAATATATGATTGATATCTTTTTATTTTTAATAAAAATTATATACATGCAAAAACATATATATGCTATTACAAAAAAAATGGGTTTATAACATTTTTATTAATATTAAATTTTAGTATTAATATTATTTAATTAACTTAAATTTGATTCTGATCTCTTTCGAAATAGATTCTTTTTATTATGATTCTAATCTTTTTATTACAAATGTGATATATAAATTTAATATAATTTAAAATATTTAAATATATATTTGTAATATTTAAAAATTTTCTCATAAAATTTTCTTGATAAAAAGAACGATTTTTGCAATTCAATTTATATTTCTTCGACAAATTCAATATTTTATAAAATATAAATTTCAAAAATTTTTAGAAATTTGATTTATTGTTCTCTATTATTATATTATCTCTATTATTATATTTCATTATTATTATATTAT
>NW_006264209.1:78470-80196 GCF_000469605.1 Apis dorsata | reverse complement strand
TTATAATTTGAATAATATATGAATAATATATGAATAATAATTTAATATTACATTTTTTTATAATACTCTTGATCTATATGTATATTCTTTATAAATTTAATTTAAAATAATAATTTTTTTTTTATGTTAAGAAAATTTGATTTTTTTATTATTAATTTTAGAAAATTCACAAGAAATTCAATTACATATTTTTCGATATTTTTCAATATAAAGAAAAAGATATTTATATTAAATTTTGAAGTAATTTTTTTAGAAAATATATGATTTTAATAAGATGTTTAATTTAAAGTCATAAGCAAATTCATTTCTTCGAAATTTATTTTTATCAAATAATTAATAAACATTTTATACTAAAATAATATTCTAGTTATATATACTGAAATATACTGAAAATAGTAAATAAAAATCATTGAACACATTTAGATTTTTACTTATTATATTAAGTTTTTATATTATTCCTAATAAAAAATTTCTGGCCAAATATAAACAAACTTTTATATTATATATTATGAACAAACTTTTATATATTACAAATAGAACAATATAATGAAAAAGCAAACAGATAATCGAAAAAAAACATTTTGTTGATAGAAAAAAATATTCATTTAGAAAAAACAAAAAAATAAAATGAACAAGAAAATAAAATAAAATTATTTTTTAAAATATTTTTCATTTCGTAACATATCCACTTTTAGCTATATCTGTTTTTATTATGTTAATATTGAAATTAACTTTATTATTTCTTATATTACATTTCTCATATTTTACATTTATATATTATATTATTACATTTTTCTAAAAATCATTATTCTTAATACTCTCTCTAATATATTTGTTACATAATAAATCGATAACTATTTATTTATTTAATCAATAACTCTGGAAATTTAAAAGGTGATTCTTTAGACTTCTTAAGACTCAGAATAAAACAAAAATCAAGAATAAACAAAATTATAGTTCAGACATCATTATGCTTTTTTTATTTAGATTATTCAATATTTATTTGTATAAAAAAATTTACTTATACTCATCAATTTTTAATCAATGAAATTAACAATTAAAAAAGAAAGCTGAAAACTAATATTTTTTATTATTGATCTTCGTATTGATTTTGCATTGAAGATTCATATTTTATATTTTTGAAATCTAAAGACAAAAATTACTAGATAAATAATGAATTTTATATAATAAAATAATGAATGAAATAGTGAATTTATCCAATATCAAAAATATAAATCAATAATATTTTAAAATGTTTATGCACAACATTCACCTAGAAATTACAATTAGAGTATATTAATATTTTTTAAATGATTATTTCAAAATAGAATTTAATATCTTTAAATTTAAAAACAAGGAACATAGAAGTATAATAATATATAAAATTTTTAATTAAAATTTTTAATTAAATTAAATAAATTTAATTCTTTTCTAAAAATGTTTAATTTTATTAATATTATAATATACTGTTATAGATTATAATATATTGTTATAGTATAATGTTAATAGATTATAAAATGTTTCGTTGAACTAGAGAAAGTGAATTATTTAATAAAGAATTAAAATTATNTATTATTATATTATATATTATATATTATTATATATTAAATTATTTGTTCATATTTTTGAAAATTATTTTTTCCTTAATTTTAATCATTTGTAAGATATTTTTTTCAATTAAAATTAAATTTTATAAATTAATTTTTAGAAATAAATATTTTTTTAT
>NW_006264209.1:71430-78317 GCF_000469605.1 Apis dorsata | reverse complement strand
TCAGAAATATATTAAATTTTGAAAATATCGAATGCATTCATTCATCAATAATCAGAAATTTCTGATACTTAAAGAAATCGATTAGATGTTTCTTACTAATATCAATTACATTCTGAAAATTGAAAGTACGAATTGAGTCTAAATTTTTAGTAAAATATAGGTAATATAGTAATATTTTTAAATTAAAAAAGAAACATTATGATAATTAATAATAATTAATAAAATTAATAATAATGATAATTAATATACTTTAAATAATTTTTCGTAATAAAATTTGTTACTGATTTTCAAATCATAAAATATACATATACATTAATAATAATACACGAATTTTGATTATTTGTAGAATTTTCAAATTTAGTTAGTTAATTTTTAAGAATTTAAATTAAGAATATTTACAATTTCGTCTATCAGATTCTAAAAATGAAGATTATATAAATAAATTTTTAGAATTTTAATAAATTCTTAATAAAAAAAGTAAATAATAAATAAAAAATAAGCTTGTAAGATAGATAATAAAGATTTATATTAATGATATTAATAATCAATTAAATTTTGATAAGAAATCAATAATTAAAGATGGCTTTTTAAGGAAAAAAGAATAAAAATGTATTAAACATATGTTATTAGCTTATTTTTTTCCACGATTACTAATATATCATATAAAATAATTCATATCATATTTATATTATATTATAAAATTTTAATAAATTTGTCGAATTATATGAAAGATAAAACTTATAAAAAAGATCAAATTATTAAAAAAAGATTAATGATTAATCGAAAAGGAAACCTTTTAAATCATTCTTTAAAATCGAAAATAACTGCGAAATTCATCTTCTTCATTAACATCGACTTCATTAATAATCATATCGTAAAATATCAATCGAACACGCATATATTCACGAGCTTCCTTTCTTAAAAATGGAGAATTATTGAGACCTTTGGATATTGATATCCAAGGTCTCAATAATTAGAGTCCAGAATAATTCATATTGGCTGAGATAGCGATACAAATAATCGTTTTCTATGTATTAACCTAGTTTGAGTATATGGAAGATAACTTTTGCGATTCGAAATGAAAGAGATAAAATTAGATCTAGAAAAAAAAAGACAAAAAAAGAGAAAGAAGAATGTATATGATATAATATTTTAAAAAGTGTGAAAAATTGATACATAAATGCGTAGGAAGTTCGCTAAGGTCAATTAGGTAAGAGAACAATGATTGTCCCGATGGAAAAATGAACGAGAAAAGCGATACAAACTGATTGTTAAAAGCGTTAGATAGGATTTCGGGTGAAAGAAGGCTAAAAGAGGGTGAGAGTGTCAGACGAGATTGTAGTGGTGGTAGGAAAGCTTTGGATATATGAAGTAGATATGGTGGCGCTGGTAGCGGGCGCGGGCTAGAGGTAGGGAGACCAGAGGATACGAACCTTGGATAGCGAACACTGACTCAGTTTGCTTTCGTTAGTCTTTATGGAAGGTTCGTATCAGTATTTCATGTGGATCGTTTTAATGCATGTTACTATTTTTCCTCTCGATACATTTGATACAATCAGGATCAATTTCTTCGAAGGTAACGACAGAGGGATGTGAATAACCGTGTGTCAACGATAATGTGTAAATGTAATCGTGATACGAACAGAAATCAATTAGACGAAAAGTGTACTCTGTCGTGAATAAAGTGTCAAATGCCAGCGGACAATGAATACGATGATACGAAGTTGGATCCTCTGCAGTCTATTTCTGCTGGGATACATTCAAGGTTAGTATAAATCATCACGTTAGTATAAATTTTATTTATCGGATATTAATCATATTATCGACATATTAATCATGATCATTATTGCGCTATCATCTAATTCCGTTTTTCATTGGATAAAATATCAAGCTTTAATTTAAATTTGATCTGTTAATTAAACATTAACATTGATATAAATTTATTAGATCAATTTTCTAATATTGCTAAATAATAATATCGATGCGTTATATATACTTTATTTTAATTTCGCAATATTCGGTAGAACAATTTGCAAATGATCAATAAAATCAATAATAAGAAATTACTTATAACTATACTATGAGTTTTCTTGGTTAATGTTTTTTTCTGTATATATACGCGATATATGGCCACGTGCGTTATCTCGTCGAGCTTTTGGCACTTTGTCACATGAATGGAGCAACACTGTTTCTCTTCCTCTACTAACTAATGTTTTTGTTATGTGACAACTGGCATTCAAATAGATTGCATTTCCTTTGAAACAAGTTTAAATTTTAGAGAAATACTGATTGCACATTTGTAAATTATTATTATAGGATAAAATCCAAAGAAAAAATTCTGGCATTCTATAATAATAAGATCATATTCTTGATAAACACTATTTTATCAAAATTTTATCATGTTATTTTTCGAAAAGTATTTTTAATTTTTGGATTTGCAATTCACTGATCTGATTTCTTTTCTGATCTGATACATCTTAATGTTATGACATTGTTTTCACTCTATTCTGTTTGATGTATTTTTATTAATCTAATTTTTATTAATAGGTTTTAAAAATAAAACAACATCCAAAAAGCACGTAGTATAGCATAAATTTTTACTTTATATTTATTTTATTTTATTTTTATTTTATGTGTGATATTTCTTTATTGATAGGATGTTTTTGTTTTGTAGAGATTAAAGAGTAATAATTAAGTATTAGAATAATAGTAAGAACATTGTTTATCGAGTTAATTTTTAGATTTTATTTTTCTTTGACTTGTGATTGCATAAAAATGTTCAATTTTCAATTTTCATATTTTTTCTTTCTTTATTGGTAAAGAAAAATTACAGCAGAACACTATACATTAATTGAACATCCAACTTCGAAATTAACTTTCTATACGGAGAAAGAAGCGATTGTAATGATCGTTCCTGCTAAATTAAAATGTAATATAATATAATTAAAGAGACGATATAAAAACCGCTCATAGAAACTTAAAGTTTTTTTTTATAATTATCCAGCTCGTTTTTTATAATCAAGAATTCAATCGGAATAAACTTGAAAAAAATTCATCAAAATTCGTAAATTTCCATTATTCCTTGTTGACGAGAAATGAAACATGAGAAACTATTCTTTTCATTATTCTAATTTTTCCGCGCGTTTCTTAAACAATAGAGATGAAAAACCATCTTGAATGATCGTGATCCGCTTGTTTTAAAACAGAATGATCGATGCAAATTCTTGTTATTTCTATTATATTCAAAATTATATCTTTATTCAAAATTATTCTTTTTTTCTTTCCCTTCTTTTATATAATTTATAATCTAATCTTATCATTGTAAAATTTATAAAAATGGAATCTGTCCATCATTTTTTTCTTAAAATTATATTATATATTTTTTCTTAAAATTTTTTATTCACCATATATCACGTGTTAATCGATATGATTTGAAAATTCTGTATATCGAACATAGCTTTGGAACGATCGTCTTTAAACAATATAACACATATTTAAATTGCAAGATAATACACTAACACATATATTTCTATATTTATTAATTGTTTCTCTTTATGGAATCTATGAAAATCAATGCGATGACATAATGGTTTGCATTTTTAGATTTAATTTTTTTTATTCAAAAACTCATAGAAGCGATTATTTATTTGTTTATATTTTTATGAATATTTTTATCTTATATTGATTCCTACGATGTTTAGATTATATTTAATATTATTAATATTTATAATCATATAAATATGATTTTTGAAATTTGAATTTTTACAAGTGATATAAATTTTAGCATATAATGTGGACAAATAGTGAATATATTTATTGATGAAATTTAAAGTATATTTAAAATTACAAATTGTTATATGTTTTATATATTCTTCTAATATATAAATCATTTAACTAAAAATTCAAATTATGTAGATATTTTTTTTGATTCTTTATATAATCTTTATCAATAGTTTCAAATACTCAGTTTAAATTATTAAAAATATCTTCTCTATTGTTTTATTAATCCAGAAAAAAGATGGAATATAGTAAATTCTATAAATTTTCAAGTTCAAAAATTCTACAAAATTCAAATTTTTACCAAATATTCGTGTAAAATATATTTTGAATCATTATATTGAAAATTGAATTCTTCATTCAGAATTCATTTTTATTTCATCATATCATTTTTATTAGATTCTTTTTTAAAATTTAAAATTTTAAAAATTTTATATTTTTCCAAATAAAAATCTTCATGATTTTAATGATCTTTTCAAATTTAACCATTGTAATAAATAACTTTTGAAATGTTTTTATTTGTATTCGACAAATCAAACTTTTATCTTTAATTAATAATATTTCATGATTTGATTATTGATGTCAATTTGATATTGAATTGATAATTGATAATTTGAAACAAAAGTTGAATTATTTACGATGGTAAAATATTAATAAATAAATTCAAAATCAAAAATTTAATTGAATTTAGTTGAAATAATATTTCCATATGACATTAAGCATTTGAAATTAAGCGATAATATTAGTTTTTAATTATAAAAACTAATATGTTCTGTACAATAAAACTGTTTTGTACAATAGAAATTAATTTTTCCTATCGATAACTATTACATGTGACCGAAATAGAATTTCCCTCATTAATAATTGTTCTTAGCAAAAAAAATTTTTATTTATAATAGTTATTTGTAATATTTAAAGATTGATATTTGTTAAACGTGAATTTTTAAAAATTTTTTTTACATTTTATAACTTTTATCTTTACATTAAATATCGAATAGATTTTTTTTAATCTTGATTCTAATTTTGATTCTTTCAAAATTATTATTGGAATAATTTTTATTTTTGGCCTCTGCTTAAAATGAATTTTGAAAAGGAAAATATCGTAAAATACTATATATATACTGTAATAATAAACCAATAAATATTTAAATGTTTATATTATTGCCTTGATTTTTAATTCTTTGATTTTGGAGTTTGCTTACTTAGCATAAGTGACGATTAAAATTTATCTAATAGCTCAAACAATTACTCCAAATTAGAAAAATAAAAAATCAAATTTATTGAGTTAACAAATTTATTGCATAAAATATTACTTATAACTTAAAAATATAAAGATTCTAGTTATATTAATTATGCGCAGCAGATGTTTTTTCTGTTTTTTCTACTAAATATTTTTAAAATGTTTCTAAGATTATTTCACGAGAGTCTAGTTGAGTTTAACTTTAACTATGTTCTATATATTTTAATGACTACATTTAATTAGGAAGAAACTATTATGACTGTGACTCGGACTTTTTTCCTTTCTTTGAATCAGCAAAAAATCAAGAGTGAGGCCCGAGAGGGTAGAATCATCCCTTAGGAGATAACCAACTCTAAATCATTTCCCTTTAGTGCACTTGCAGTGGGATGTGTCCTGGAGAGGAGGAGTAGCCATCGGTGAGTAACCGTCTGGCGATTTCTCGCTGGGTCAAATCCGGACGCTTGAAAGAATAATTCCACAGGACCCACAATCATTTTGCTAATAGTCTTGTGATGACATACCGATCTAAATTAGGAAACTTTTTAATTTTTCAAATGTTTGAGGACAAATCTTCAAACTGACAAATTCCAAAAGTTCTGTCTAGTAATTGCATCATAAAGTCATCTATTATTTGGCCTAACAGATAGTAATCTTTAAAAACATATATAAATATCATATTTATACATATATATTATTCATATATATATAAATATCATATTTAGACAAACTGCATTAAATTTCTCATTATAGAATTCTTAATACATGTGTCACTCTTTAATATTCAGATAAGACTTCTCTAGAATGCAAATTATAAAAGAAAATTTTCATTTCGAATTTGTTAAAAGTTTATCATGAAATCTGGCATAAAATGAAATTAATACGATGATCCAAACTTGAACAAAGTTTCTGTCTTACGAATATTTCTATTCTTATTTAAATTTTTTCATTTTTTATATTTATTTTCATTTTATCATTAACTATATTTCCTATTCTTCATTTAACTGAAATTAATTATATACAATAAATTTCGTTGAATTTTATTTTATATAATTGATTTTGATTAGTAAAATATTAAATGAAAATTAGATCTCCAAACATTGTGATATAATCAGAAATTTTTCGTTTTTTCCTATTTTCTTCTTTTTATTTTTCATTTCAAAATATACCTATTTCTCGATTTACTATTTCACATAATTTTTTTTTTATGCGAAAGAAAAATGATCAATTAAAAATAATAATAAATAAAAAACCGATATAAATTTTAAAAATTTATTTTAAATGTTTTTAAAAGAAATATTGATAAACTTGAAAAAATTAATTCCGATTTTGAAATGTTTTAGAAATATGTTTTACAAATCAAATAATATTTTAAATAATTTTTTTCTATATATATATAAGCAATAGTTAAAAAAAGATATAAATATATAATAATATAAAATAATAATATAAAATAAAAAATAAATAAAGAAAGCAAATCTTGGATTTGTTATAAATAATAAAAACTAATTGTAAATATATAAAACATATTATTTCAGTGATTGTAATTTTATTCGTATAAGAATTGTTTTATACTTATCCGAAAAATTCGCAAAAGTTCTCTGGATGAATAGAAGGGAAGAAAGAAAAATACTAATAGTAGGATGATTTCTGTTCGTATAGATTCAAATTGTTTATATAGATTCAAAATATTGATTATAATTGAGATATTTCAAATCTACTCTGTTTCATGATGAGATTTCAGGAAGAATTTTTACCGATTTTTCCGTTGTTATATAGTAATTGCCTATCATCGTTAATATTAATAAAAAATATATGATGCATGTTTACATATATATTTATATAAAAAATATATATATAATATTAAATATAT
>NW_006264209.1:45946-71318 GCF_000469605.1 Apis dorsata | reverse complement strand
ATAATATATATATAATTAATTATATTGATGAAATTTTTTTTATTATATAAATGAAATTTTATATAATTATAGTATTTTATTTAATTTATTTGTTTTTTTTTGATTTTTTTTGATTTATTATTTATGTTTATATTTTTGGATGAATTCCCAATATCATCTATTTTACGTTTTCAGAGATTTTTCATATTCATAGTATTTTCAACCACAATGTAATAATCAATTTTCAAATTTATTATTCTAGTAATAATTGCATATTAAACATTAATTATTGTTGAATTAAGCTGTTGTTTCATTTCACAAAACTTAATCATCAATAATAAAACAATCATTAATAAATCATCAATAATAAATAATAAAAAAACGTGTAAATTGAAATCATATATGAAAAATATTATAATATGTATAAAAAGAAAAATTATTTAGCGTATAAAAAGTTATTTATAAAAAAAATAAATCGAAAGATGTTCATCCAAATACATTAATTAATTTTAACGCAGTGATCCGATTTAATGATCCGAAAATACTAGAAATGAATACATTAATTGAAAAAGATAAAAAGATGAATGAATTTTCATGATCAGTTGCAGTTAATTTTCCATCTTTTTTCAAAAGGATATATAAATATCCCAATAAATGTTATGCAATTATAGTTGATTGTTTAAAAATTTAAGTAAAAAATTGCCTTAAGTAAAATTCTACTTAAAATCCTTTTTACAATAAAAAAAATACTTCGAATATTTTTTCGAAAAATTAATTAATTTTAATTTTTCGAGGAAGTAATTAAAATTTGTTAAAATAATTTTAATGCATAGGTAACTATAAAAAATTATCATGATCATATATGTTATTGTCATTCAATAACTGTGATCTTATTACTTATTATTAATTATTAATATAATAATTACTTATATAAATAATATAATTATATTACTTATTATTAATATAAGTTAAATTTTCTTTTAATAGTTATATTTTGAATACTTAAAGTAAACTTACATTTTTCAAAATTAATTTTGAAGTTCACACACAAAATATATTATATATATGCTTCTAAATTATTATTTAAATCTCAATTATATTTAAATAAAATATTTAATAGCTTATATATTTATAGATATACTTTACTAATAAGTAAGATAGTTAGGACAATTATTTTAAGCGTTGATAATAGCAAATAAAAAAAGTTATTTTTCATTAGAGATTAACTTATAACAAAAAATCTATGTATTAAAGCATGTTTTGCATTTCTTTATATTCTGCATTTTGCCATTTTCCTCATTTGTATCGCGAAAACTTTATGCCATACAAAGGATTATGGATATCTTTCTTATACGTTGATGAAGTACAACTTCATATTCTATGTTTCATTCGAAATCATTTTCATCTGCTTCAAGTAGATGTATCGTTGTATCATTTCATTATTTTTTTGTCTTTTTAGAATTTTCATTTGTGTTTACAAATACTTTTTTTTTGAGTCTGAATTTTTATTCATCATATAGATATTATTATTTAGATTTTTATTAGATTTTATTTAGATATTATTAGATATTTATTAGATTTATATGAGATTAATTTTCTTATACTTATTGTTTTTCATAAAATCTATTTATTTCATGTAAAACGTAATAATCTAAAGTTTAATAATGAAGACGATCTCATTCAATTTTATATATCATATAATATATATCATAAAATTATATTGATTGATTAATTATTATTGATTGATTTCATTAAATATAGAAAATTTTTAATATACAATTAGAGGTGATATCAAGAGCAAATGTTTATAATCTATAAATATTTAAAGAAAGTATTTTGTTTTAATTAAATAATGGATAATTCTTGTAATATAATCTCTGTAATATAATTATAAATAAAAGTAATTGTATAATTAAATAATTTATAGGTATTTTGTTAGATAAAATTTAAAATAAAATAAAATTTAAATCTGTCAAATAAAAATTAATGATAGAAAATTAAAAAATTTTTTCATTCTTTTAAAATAAAAAAAAAATAAGAAATATGATTTTTTTTATAAATTATTCATTTTCTATCGATTAGTTCAGATTTTTAAAATCTGAACTAATGAAAATTGATTTTTGCAAAAATAAATATATATATTCGAAATTAAATAAAATTTAATATAAATATTTCATTGTAATATTTTCAATTGTTGAAAATCAAAGTTAAGTAGAAAAAAAAAAGATTTTTATAAAATTTTTATAAAATTAAAAATTTTTAATATTTGATTGAAATCTAAAAAAATTGTACATTCATTGTTACAAGATTTAATGCAATCGTTACAAACTCTAAAATAAGAAAATATTGTAAAAGAATAGCTTAATACGCTGCTGGATTTTCCGTAATACCTAATGCAATCATAAAACTTTAACTTATCTACATTACAAATAGAAATCCGCCACTAATTTAGACTATATAAATCTTTGTTAACTGAGAATTACTTTTCATTTTTTACAATATTCTTATTAGAGAATGTATTATTTAATATGCCAATAATAAAAACTTGAGATTTAAGAAAAAATTAATTAATTATAAAAAAAATATTAAATTTTATTAAAATTTAATAAAATAAAAATTGATAAAAAAAATAAATTTTTATAGAAGTTTTAAAAAAATTTATTTTTCTATGAATTTTTAATATTTTTCTGATATATTTTGAAATTTATTTTTAAATCGAGTGAAATTTTTATTATTGATATGTAATATAAAAACAATTATTTTTTTAACTGTCAGTTAATCTTTTTCTAGTTGCGCATATTTATTTTGCAACTGATTGTTTATTATATCACTATAAAAAATATTTTCATACGTATTTATTGTAATCTTTATATAATTAATCAAATATATTTTACATCATTTAATTATACTTTCATATGATAATGAAAATTTAAAATTATGAAAATGAAATATGGAACAAGATAAAAAACGTTTTGAGAAATAATGTAGTATATATATTTATTATTACATTATTATATATAATAATAATAAATATATTATAATATATATATATTTATTTATTATATGTAATATATAAAATTTATTATATTTATTATATATATATTAATATTATAAATATTTATTTATTATAATCATTGTATTTTAAAATTATATTTAAGAATATTTTAACTTTCTATTCTGTTTTTAATATAAAATAGATTATAAAATTATTTACATTTTATATTTTTAATATTTGTCCTATTAATAAATAAATATCTAGTTCATGCAAAAATATAAATTAATTAATATTTATATATATATATTATGCTTGAAAATAATTTTGGCAGGAACATATTAAACATTCTTTTCACTTAGTAATTCCATACATTTTTTTTGTATAAAGTAATCTTATATTTTAGAAAGATTTATAATACATTCAATTAAATTTTTTTAATTTTATGAAATTTTATTTTCACTTTCGATTAACTTTATTAGTGCTATTACTAGACAAATTTTTTTCTAATCATAAATATAATAAATAATAAATATAAAAAAAAGAATGAAACAGAAAAAAATTTGTAATATCCTTCGATCAATATAAAAGCTTATTATATTAAATTTTTTATAGATATTTATAATATAAAAGCACGAAGTTAAAAAATAAAAAAATATTTTAAATATTTTTTATCAAATACTTACAAATATTTTTTATTCATAGAATTTAATTTATTTAATGTGATTATTTTTTTATTTTTTTATTATTCATTGTTATTAATTGTTATAACTATTTTAATTCGTTTCAATATTTATTTTTAATTATATGTTATAATTTGTTATAATGTTTATTTCTATTTCTAATGTTTGATTTTATTATATTTAATTTTTTTATTAATTTTATTATTTAGTTATTATTAACTAATTATAATTTAATTTTATTATTTAATTTTTTATATTAATTTATCTATATTTCTTACATTTTCTATTAATGATATAAAATATTCGAGAACATTTTATAAACTAATATTAAAATATTTTTAATATTAAGAGAAATATAGAGATAATGATTAATTATAGAGATTAATGATTAATTATAGAGATTATAGAGAATAAGAATAAAATATAAATTATGTTAATATATTAATTATATTATATCAAAAAGAAATATTTATAAATATATTAATATAAATATATTTCAAAATATTTTTTTATTTTTTGAAGTTATAAGATCTTGAAAATTACTATATAATACATAGGTGTTTTTAAAATATTTTTATAAAAAAATAAATAAAAAAAACATAACATTCTATTTAAAACCTTAAAAATCTTTGTTTCTTCTAATAATGAGAAACTAAATATTTTGTATATTTATTAGGAATTATGCGGTTCTACGATTATTTCTTAAACAATTTATTTGAATTTCAAATTTTTATTTGATTATTTTTAATTATCAGTTGAAACTAGTCACGGAATAATCTTGCGTTGAAGATTGTAAATAATAATTAATAATATGCAATATTATGAATTATATATATATGAATATAATATGAATTATCTGCTTGTATATTGCATCATAAAATAAGCAATGATATCGATATAGAAACATGTATATATTCTCAAAACCTAATCTACTTTAATGGGGATACGTGATTATCAATAATGGGAAACTAATGAAGAAATCTGTAATAATTTCATGACAGAGCTACATAAATTTGATATTATTATATAATTGCTAGCTATAAATAATAAATATATACACAATGTTTTCGAAATCATTGTACAAATAACGTGATGATTTTATTATTGATATTGTTATACAAAAATAAATTGAAAAAAAATTTTTTTTGTTTAAGATTTTATTTTCAAATAAATTAAGTTTGAAAATTTTTCAACTATAAATGAAATTAGCTAATTCTCGATTAAATACAAACAAAATATTAGATCATTACTCTATATGTAGAAATAATAATAAATAAAAAATATAAAATAAAATTATATTGCTTATATTTTCGTTTTTAAAAAATTAAATATTTATGATCAAAGAAGCGTATAAATGGCGAATTTTAAATTTAATTTTTTCTAAACTAACTTTTAAATGATAAAATTTATTCTATATTACTTGCTTATTTTCACACATAAAATTTCTTTTTTATAAATAGTTCATTCATATCTAATCGAAAATTATTTACTTATATTTAAAATCTATTTCACTTATATTTAAAAATTCTTCAAATTTAATTTACTTTATTTAATTTATTGAAAAAATGTTATTCTTTTTTTTTTTTTACTCTTTTTATTTTTGTACATAGAATCATTACGTGACCGATATTTTTGAAATATTCTATATATTTAGAAATACACATAAAAATATAAATATCAAATAAATTTATTGTATTTTATACTTATTCAATTATAATAAAATTTATATAATTTTGATCTTTAAATATATTTCATGTATATTAGAATTTATTGAAAAATAAAATTTTTTAAATCATTTTTAATAATGCGTATATTACAATATACGCATATATATATATATATATAATTATCATATAAAAAAAAGTCAAAAAACATTTTGATGATTTTTTTTAAATAGATTATTATTATCAGGTTATTATTTAAAGGAATAATTTAAATCTTTCTAAAACATGATAATATTATTAAATCTAAAAAAAGACAAAAATTTAAAAAAAAAAATATTAAATAAATTTTTGAAATCCTTTTTCATCACTATAATAATAAAGAAAATAAATAATATAATAATATATATTAATTAAAAAAATTACAAATTACATTACATACAAATTACAAGTTACATAAAGCAATGTTAGATTTAAATTTCTATACTTTTTAATCTGATTGTATAAAACTACGCATAAAGAGCATTATTATGTGATTCTGTAGCTTTGTATCAATAACTAAAATTGTAAAAGTGATTTTAATCTGAAAACCAATTTTTTTATTACATTATTTTACTCATTACAAAGATAGTAAAAGTCTCAAAGAAATCATAAATATTAACTCAACAAAAAGTTCTTTTAAAAAAAAGCTGTTTATTATAAAAAAAAGCTATTTATTATCTATTATATTACATAAACATTTATTATTATCTCTCTTGCAATTTTGATCTCTCAAAGATTGTTTTATATTTTATTTTTATATTCATTCGATCCGAATGATCTGTATTTTTTTGCAAATATTTCGAAAAGTTATGATGATAACATACAAAAGAAAAAAATTCAAAATCTTGTTTTCTACAATATATCTAAAAATTATTGAAATTCTATTCGAATAATTACAAGAAAAAAATAAAAAAAAAATATAGAATATATAATATTTTAGATTCGAGACATCTACATAATACAATAAATACATTTTCTTACATTTAACCAAAGAATATAGACAAATTATATATAAATTGAATTTAGAAACTAATGGAAATTTAATATTTTTTAAGAAAACAATTGATGATCTATGATGTCTTTGAGATTTTTTATTTTTACTATATATTACAATGAAAAAAAAAAAATTGAACTTAAATTTCAAGATTAAGATCATTTTTTTATGTATTTTTATTTACAGATCTTTACCAATTAAAAAGTATAAAATCACGCTATAATAAATCTTTCTTTATATTCATTTTTTATACATCGTGTATATAGAAAAATCTTTAGAACAAAAATATCCTGTATAAATAAAAGCAATTATATTATTATAAAAGATTAAAGTAAACCAAATAAATATAAATATTTATAAAAAGAATATATTTTTACATTTATTGTAGAAATATTTATTATAAAAAACTATAAAAATTTTATTTTTATAGTTAAATTGTATCTTCATAAAATTAAAAAAATTAATAAATATTATTAAAATTATATTAAATTATATTAAAATAAACCTAAGATAGACGTTTAAAATGATTAAAAAATGTTTAAAATATTTAAAAAATGTTAAAAAAAATAAGAAATATAATCGGATTAAGACATTGAAAATATAAATAAGATTGGAATAAGAAATAATATTTATTTTTGTCAGTTAAAAATTAAATCAATTTAATATACATTCATTATATAAAAGATGAAATATTGTCAATTAAAGATTCTTATAAAGTTAATGGATTAAATAAGTTTAGATTTTGTTCATATCAATTAATTAATTCAGTTAATGAATTTTTTATCATTCGATTTCATACCAATTAAAATTTATTTTTATTTTTTAAAAGAGAAATATTGTTGATATTGCAATAATTAATAAATTCATATTCTAAGTAAATTATTATAAATTTTTATTGCGTAATTTTGAAATTTTGTAAAATTTGAAATTACGTCTTGTTTTTAATTAAGATTATTTCTTTCATATTGTTATTATTTCTTTTCTTATCCATAAGGATAGAAATAAAAATTATTCAATAAAATTTTTATTTAGAAATTATTAAAGATTTATAAAATATAAAAATTATTTCAATATCTAAAATTAAGATTAAGATAAAAATTAAAAACACTGAATTATATTCAATATTAAAATAAAATATGTTATATGATGAAAAGAGTTATGCTCTAAACTTTTAATTGTTTTTTTTAAATCTATCTAAGCGCTCATAGAGAAAAAAAATCATTGATTATTTAATAATTTTCTATTATAAAGATTTTCAAATCAACTTTTTTTTTAAAATTTAACAAAAACTTTTTTACAAAATTACAAAGTTATAAAATTAAATAAATCTTATTGTTAACAGAACTTGTGAAGCAGTCGGGTAACTTGGTTTGTGTTTTCAATAGTTCGAGTATTCTCAATAGCCTGACAATAATTTATGAACAGGCATGATTTTCCTAATGTTTTCCAGATCGGTCCTGACCCCACGCACTGCAATGCGACCCGCGAAGACCTATTCTTCGAAGCAGTTTTCCAGAGCGATCATTGATCCTTTCAACCTTCTTTCTATATATTTTTCTCGAAAAGCAAGGATTGGAAGAAAAACCAAAAGTCGTGACAGTCTTGCAATAGAGTTGATATAGAAATAGAAACTAGAACAGATAGAATTAGATAACGATACAGTGTACATCAAAATACAGTTAGAATTATTACATTAACCGCAAAAAGTCAAAGTATTACCATTTGTTCACTCCGAGCTCATAATATGAACGAATATACAGTCTTACGGTAAATAAGTGATCCTTTGAGCAGTAACATCAGTTTAAGTATTGTACAATATTTGTACAATACTATTTGTACAATACTCAAAGTCGTTTATCAGTTTTCGACTTTAACATTTATTTTATAAATTATCAATATGATTTTACTTTAAAGAACTAATAGGATTATATCATATTGTATTATTTATATCATATTGTATACTATTGATTAGTGTATTATGTAATTACATTATTGCATTTATAAACAAACAAATAAATAATAAATAATAATAATAATAAATAAAACAAAATAAATTTATTTTGAATAAAAATGGTGATTCAAAAAAGTTATTTAACTAATTTTAAATAAATATTCACTAAAAGATTTTAAAAAATAAAATAATAATTAAAAATATAATTAAATATAAATTTTTAGAAGATTAATGTTATTTAAAATAATAATTTTTTAGAAATTCATATTATAAAAATTTTTTTCACGAAAACATTTCTATTCTTCGTTTTTGAATTTACTTTACTTTACTTTTATCACATTTACATTGGGATAAACCCGTTTTCATTATTTTTCATTCACTGTAATATAAATTTAAATTTAATTTAATTAAATTTAAATTCGTAAAGAGAATCAACAAAATTTAGACAATATCATCCACAATCATTCAAAGTAGAATTCTTATTTATTTCAAAAAAAAATATTTTAAATGAAGCCATGTGCAATCCAATAGTAATAAGAACATTATTGAACAAAAAGGTTGTGAATAAAATACTATTGAAATCTTTTTAATAATCAACAACAAGAAAATATTTGTTTGAAACTTTTTTTCTTTCTTTATTTATTCAATTCAAGCACTTTTATACAGAAATATTCTCGTTTGATTGATTCAGATTATATTGAATAAATTGAAAAAAATATAACGTTATTTATTTTTAAATATATGGAATAATAGAAATAATGAAAAAGAGAAACATTTTTAAAATTTTTTTATTTAAATAATTTATTTAAGATCATTATTTTCGTGATTTTTTTTCAAAAATCAAAATTTATGCAAATTTGTATTTTTAAATTGCAGTAATTTATATTATAACAATTTTATTTAGGTAGTAAAATTAAATTTTTATGATAAAGCGAAGGAAAAAGAAAATAAAAACAGAATCTAAAAGATATAAAAGAACATTTAACGAATTAAAATTGTTTTTCTAAAAAATAAAGATACAACAATATAAAAGACTTATTGAAAATATAATGGTTTTTTAAAGATTTAATTATATATAAAATATTTCTTTTCAATATTATTTGTTTCTACAAAAATTGACGAAGTCTTGAAAATTTTTCTTGCATTTTCACAAGTGTTTCTTTCGAATAATCGGATTTAAATTGACTCTAAATTTAGTAATAAATATTATTTATTAATCATGGTTGCGTAATCAGTGAATATTGCTTATTCAATGATTATTTTAATAATTGAAATAATCTAATTAAATTATATGGTATTGGAAACTGTGTAATGATATTTCTTTTTAGATAATTTTAGGAGGATATAATATATTAATCTTGTCGCAATTGAGGTTTTGTACGCGTTACTGTTTTTGTTTAAAAATCTTTAATAACAATAATAGAATTAATTATACATCATGGACATCACATTACAATAATAGATCTGTGAACCATCCTGTATAGTACTAGATTATAATGCGTTTATATTCAATTTGATTCTGTTATTTTTTGGTGTAAAATGTTACGCTTAAGAAAATATCTTATTTCGGAATATCATATAAATATGATAAAATTAAAATTTTTTCAATATATTTATTATAAATAAATTTTACGATATCTTTTTTATATTGATTTTATTCTAATTTAATGTCAATTTAATATCAAAACTAATTATTCTTAAATTTTTATTATACCGAATGATCATTAACATTTTTTATCAAAAAAATTCTTTAAAGGATCTTATAATTCTTTAAAAAAGAATATTTAGAATATTAATATATTTGTGAAACACAATTTAAAAATTCTGAAGTCTAAAATAAATATAAAAATTTGTATTCGAAATTTGATTTATGTGAAATAAGATAACAAATTTTATAGTTTTTATTTTAGCTCATTATATAAAATTTAAATTGAAATATATCTATAATATATCTATTTAAATAATATTTATTGAAATTCTTTTGATAATATTTTTTTTATATAGAATTATACTATTGTATAGAATTATACTATTTTTATATAGAATTATACATAATTAGTGTATTAAAAAATTCCATTTCAAAAAAATAAATTTGATCTTTTATATTCTTTATATGTTCATTTGCAAAAAAATTAATAATATTAAATAATATTTATTTCTTTTTTATTAATACTATGTAACTTTTATATGAAATTTTTTGTCAAACAATGATTAATTTAAATGTAATTTGAAATGCGAGATTTCATCTTATATATAAACTCTATTTCATAATATGCAAATATTATGATCAAATATTAATATTAAATATATCAAATAAGTATTAATCTCTATTTCGATATCTTCTTATTCTGTGGATTATATGAGCCAATTGTATGATGCTCCATTTATTCATAGTATTAAAGATTTGAGAGTTTTGTATCTTTCATAGAACATCACATAGCAATCGAATTATGTGAATTTCAAGAAATATCAAGTCTGTATTTAATGTATGAGAAAATGTAAATCGATAAAGAGATTGATATGAAATTTCAATGATAATAAATATTAAAAAAAAATTGAAGTATTTTATGAAATATTAATTTTTTTGACATTATATTTTAATACTTTTTTGTTTAGAATTATACGAATAAATTAACACAAAAAAATAATAAGATTCTATTAAAAAAAAAAAAAAATGCACATTGAAATTGCTGTCTAATGTATCTCTAAAAAATTGCATAATATGATTGTTGATATAATAACAGTTTGTTAAATAATGCAAAATTTTTCTAAATTTTTTTTCTATTTTTAACAGAAAGAGAATTATTAATCCAGACAGTTATTAAACTCATTTTGAAATTCTAAAAGAATGTTTTGGTTCGAACAATAATTTTCATTGATTAGCTTATTACGAAAAACTTCGAAAAACAAATGTACATAATAAAAAATCATAAAAATATTGTAAATATTGTAAATATGATTGATTTTGTTCACGAGATTTGTGAAAGAAGGGATTCTTATTCGGACAAATGTAAAAATTCTTTTCTATTTATATCAATCGCCAATCTCTATTGAATCTAAACAAAGAACGACGTTATCTGAGAAGATTGCCATTTTTAAAAAGAGTTTATTGGTTATTATCATGCCCAACCAGGAAACTATGATCTTTCTCAATTGATCTAAGAAAAGATTTTCTGAGAACATGAACTTCACTTGTAGAAAAAGTATCATTGCGAATAGATTGTGACCTTGATCGTCGGATACGACAAATAAATAGTTTTTTTCTATTATCATATCGTATTTGTCTCTCAAAAACAGAAAAAAATATTTTTTTATAGATACCCTGTTGACTGGGCAAAGAAAACAATAAATAAAAATATACGAGTTTAGCTGAATGAATATATTTAATTATATGTAATTGCGCGTATCTGTTTATAAAATTAGAAATTTAAAGTATGTGTATTGAAGAAAAATAGGTACTAATTACGAAATAGTAGTATTGCTGGCAATATTGAATAATAAAACCACAAATAAAATTTCAGTGAACTTTAAATTCTATAACATACTCTCAAAATGAAAAAATTGTTATACAGATAATTAATTGATAATTAATTTGGTGCACAAGACAATGATTTTTTTTCATATTTTTTAATTATTAACATAGTTAAATAGCTTTAAAATAATCAATTTTCAAATTACATGAAAAATAAAATTATTATTTACAATCTTATTATTTTTTTAATTTCATTAATTTTTGATTCAAATAAGTGTACTAGATATATATTTGTATCATACTAAATTTCATTTTGATATTATTGATATTTTTGAAATTATACATTATTTAATATTTTTTATTTTCATTCTTAATTTAAAAAAAAAATTTAATGGAGTTCAGTGTTCTTTCTTATGTCATTATAAAGGACAAAGCTTTAGCTTTAAAATAAAAAATTAGCTGCTACTAGCTGCTAATTTATATTAGTTGAGATAATTAGAATAATTAAGATAATTACAGTATTATCGATACTAATTATGCGCTATCAATCTCAAAATAATCAAAATTTTTATGTAAAATTATTATATGTTTAATATATTAAACAATAATATATTAAACAATTTTTCAAACAATAAACTTTCAAAATTTATTTTTTTATTGCTCTTTGAAAGAAAATCAGAAAAAAGTTTCAATTTTTCAAAGTATACAAAATGCTTATGCTCAATAATTTGGAAACTTTCATATTCATAAGCTAGTCATTAGTCAAACAGACTAGCTGATTGTAAGTTTCATCTAAATTATTGAAAGTTAATTTAATCATTATAGATTATTATAATGTAGCAATAATAATATAATAAAATAATATAGTTTATAGTTGTTATAATTGTTATAATTAATATTTAATCTAAATTAATTTTAAAAATTAGTAATTAGAATTAGTTATTTTGTGAAATTTTATAAAATTTTTGAATTGAATTGAATTGAATTGAATGATGGAATTAAATGAACCAGGCAAGTAATTAAATTATAAAATCATGATATTACAGCAATTAATATTATATATCTTGTTAAATATCTTGTACTTTTTCTTTATACTTTATTTTAAAAATTTGTTTATAAATGTCAAATTCGTATCAAAATTATGACAATAATATAATTATATTAAATTATGCACGAAACTGAGACATTTGATGAAAAATTTAATTTTTTAGAAAGTACATTGTTAAATAATTTTGTATTTTATAATTATATTAAATTTTATATGATTAAAAAACATTTTTATTATTTCATATTTTTAATAACTTATTTATAAATAACCTTAAAAAATAAATTTTATTAATTATTTTATATGCATAAGATCACAAATATAATATCTAATAGCATAAAAAATTAGAAAGAAATATATGATTTTAATCAAAAAATAGTTTTTTTGAAAGGCAAATATTTACTGTGACGTCAGACAAAATTATCTGTTATATCATTATGAGAAAACCAGCTCTCATATAAGCACGCGTGTCACTTGTAACTAATATAGTCCACTCATCGTGAAGAAATTATTATTAATCATAAGCATCAGTTTCTTTATACACATATATACACCAGTCGAAAAAGCATTCGACACATGTATCCATGAACTTAACAATCCACTATCACCTTTACAATATTATTACTGCGAACAGATTTATCACATCAGTTAATTACTATTAAATGCTGAAACAAGTTTAAAATACTTAACTTTAAAAAGTGCACAAGATATTACCACTCTTTAGCTTTACTTTATTTGATAATTTGAAAAAAAGAATAATTAAACTTCTCAAGCAAAGAATTATTTAAAGAAAAGCCAGAAATCATTTCAAGCAGTTGAAGCATCATAAATTATGTGTAAAAAAAATTATAAAGATCATATGAAAGAAATTATTGCGTATTTAATAAAAAAAAATGTGAATTATGTGCAATAACGAAACGTGATGAAATATTGTATGTAAGTTGATTAATTGTAAAAAATATGAGATATATTATACGAGTAGAAGAAATTAAAGTTAAGTTTTTCATTTCGTGAAAATAAAATTTTTCCTTATAAAAAAACAATAAAAAATAATTACAAGATATATAAATTGAATATATGAGGAGTATATAAATTGGATGCAAAAAAAATTGTTTGAATATAATTTTGTCATATATACTGGAGCTAAAGATGATATAAAATCATTTTTGATAAAGATTTAGTGAAAGTTTTTTAAAGAATATTAAATTAAGAATATTAATAATCATAAAATATGAAATTATATATAATTTGAAGTATATAATAAAGTTCAAGTATATATAAAAGTTGAAGTATATATAAAGTTCATAAAATATATAAATAAAAAATTGTATTGTTTATAAAATTGTTAATTCACTATTCTAGACAATTATTTTAATTCCAAATATTAAAAAATTGATTTTGAATTCATTTTCAAGATAATAATATTATTATAAAAATTAAAAAAAGTTTTTAAACAAAATAATATTAAAATAATAAAATGATCTAGAAGTAATCTCAATTTAAATTTAATTAAACTTTTAATTAACTTATAGGTAAAATCGAAGAAATTAATTCATGAAAAAAAATCACGAAGTAAAGATGAATTTCGAGAAATCATAAGATTATTATGAAAGAGAATTTCATTCAAGGATTATAAAAATCTAATTTCTTTCATACAACAATACATTTAAAGTAAATATAAAAATAAGCAATCATACAAAAAAAATTTAACAAAATATTAATTTGTGAAATATTGTTTTGTGAAAAATTCAATATTATTATTTGTTTGAAAACTTTTATCAAAAAAACCAAATATTTCGTTTTTTTTCTTTTTTTTTAAATAATAAATAATAATTTATTTTTATTTATTTTATACTAAATCCCATTTACTTTTTTGTTAAATTTTATTATAACATAAATGTATTTATCATAAAATAAATTTTCATATTATATTACCGAATCTGATCAAAAACTTTGTCACTATAAAAACTATTTATTATCGTAGATAAATTGAATTTTTTGCTGGAATCCTAATTAAAAAAAAGTTCGTTGAATCTCAGCGTAATAATTTGTCATTGTAACGCACTTTTTTTTTCAATAAGATATGTTATCATGCAAAATAAAACTATTAAAAAAAATAATTAATGTAGTGTAGAGATATTTATATAAAAACTTAATTGAGATTAACATATTATATACATTATTATAGTCAAATAATATCAAATAGACTTTTATCTATAGATAATTTTCATCTACATTATTTAAAATATCAAGAAAGTACCGTCGAAATAAAAGAAATGTAATAGAGAAAAGGAATAAAAACAAGAAAAGAAGAAAAAAGCCAGAAATGAAAAAAGCCAAAAGAAATGTTACACGATTAGATTAATGTTTCCAAGATAAGATTTTTAATCATCTGCCATTAATGAAAATTTCATCAAAATTGTGTACATAATCCATATAATCATCTGTATTCAATCTTGATTAAGAGACAATTTAAACCTTGAAAAGATATTTTTTCCGATGAACATTAAGCAATGATACATATTGATGAATAACCACATTCGATTAGTATATAATATACTACCGTCATAACAATTATTTAAAACAAATTATGGAATTTATTAATTATAAATTCCTAAAAACTAAATTTTATTTATTAATTATATTAATTTTATTATATTATATTAGAAAATTTATTTTAGGAATAATAAATTTAATATTACATCAATTATATAAAATAATTAAATATTTTTTTTATTTTATTAAAATATTCAAAAAAAATCTTAGAGGTTCGATTCTAAAATCTAAAAGAAACATGAAAATTGATATACAAAAATATTGATCAAAACTTATTAAATTATAGATTGAAGTTTTTATTAAATGAAGTAAAATACAAATAGATATAGATAAAATGAAATATCTTTGTCACAGATATTGTTTATAAATAAATTTGTATATAATAAATTTGTTTATAAATAATGAATAAATATAATAGTGAATAAAAATATAGGTATACAGTGATTAATTAAAGAAGATAATATTACATTTAGTTATTCAATTAATCATTTAATCGCTAATTATAAAGTAATTACAATCTGAATCTAATAAATAACACGAATTTATTTCATTTATGCTCATATTATATATTTTATAAAAAATATTTTACATAAAGATTAAAAATAATGTTTATAGTTTTTGTAATTTCATCAAATAAAAAATTAATAAAGTGATGGAGAAATAAAATTATCAACATCTTAAAATATTTTAGCATAATTATTTCTCTTCATTAGTTTATAAGTTAATTCAAGTAATCAAAAATGAAATAGCTTAATGAATATAAGAAATTAAATATTTTTCTTTATATGGTAAAATAATTCTTTATATGGTAATTTTTTCACTGCAACAAATTATCTTAAAATCTGATGTAAATTATATGATATTTTTAAAAAAGAAATTTGAAGTTAAGTAATTATTTCATAGATCATTTAGAAATTTACACAATATGATTCGTCAATGATTTATTATATGTTTCACGTTGTTTCATGAGAGTTGAATGTATGAAAAGAAACTTTTTACTTTGTTTTATTGCCATATTTGATTTATAAAACTTTGCAAAATTATATTAAAATTAATTGTTTACGGCCTCTCATGACACGAGTACAATAAAACATTCATCAGTTAATAGATTCTTTAATTTAGCTACTGATATTTATGGATTAATTGTAAGCTATTTTATATTATAATATATGCATATTTTCTATTATTATTTATTTATTATAATTTGCAGAAATAAGCAATAATAATATTCCTAACATTAATTGGCAATTTTTTTATTCCTTTCAATCTTTGAGTGGTCGGTGCATGTTTTCTTATAGTGCTTTTTTCATTTTATAATTTTCAGTTTCATTGTTTTTATTGTTATTTTATTATATTATCATTATTTAGGCTTAGAGGTCTTATCGGATAATTTATAGGATAAGACATCCCATAGCAAATAGCTATAACTTTTTTATTAATAATTAGCATTTTTTTCTTAAAATTTGTTTCTTTAAAATATTCATTCTCAAAGCCATTTCAATTCTCCAGTTTATTGGACGTTTCTCAAATTTGTCAAAAATCATTTAAATTCGAACAATCATTGTATATAATCTTCATAATGAATCTAATTAATTATAAAGTTTAATGAATCAATGATATTTATCTTTTAGATAATCAGGTATTAAATAAAATCTTTTATAAAAAATATAAAAAATTTAAAAAAAAATTAAAAATTTTCTTTTAAACGAATAAGACGAATATAAGTGAATTTATGCAAAAGAAATCTGTATGTTAGAGTATGTAAGTTATTAAATTTCAAATTAAAACTTCAAAAATTATTTTGTTTAAAATGAATCCAGATAAATTATTGTACAATTTCTTTTCACAAAATTATAAATCATAGTTCAAAAATCAATATTTTTTCAGTCAAAATTTAATTTCTTTTTCTATTTTATTTTAAATTATATTATATTTTTTTTATATATTTGTATATTTTTTATTATATATATTGGTTATTATATATATATTATATATTTTCTTTTTAATTAAATGCAATTTTAATTTTTTTATATTCTTTTATTAAATTTTCATATTTTTTATGAAAATTTATATTTTTATGTTATATATATTTTTAACGAAATAATAAATTATAATAAAAAATAGTTTTTAAAAAATTTTTTTAAAAATTAAATCTCCATATAAACTCAAAACTGAAAAAATCTCAAAACTAAGAAAAAATTTTTTTCTAATTTTTTCTAGTTAGCAGCTAGTATTCGAACTGCTGTGTTCGATGTTCATAAGATAGATCTATACAAGATATCAAACGATTTTTAAAGCATAATATGATAGATAGATTATATGATAGACTAATAGAATAGTAATCTTCTCAATTACAAAGTAAATGAAATGGAACTTATAAAATCATTTTTCAATTGAAATTTAAAAATTTTTAATGATGTACATTATATTTATTTTTTATTATAGTAAGATAATTTACATAAACTAAAAAGCAAGTAAGTAATATAATATTATAATACATATTATATTTTATATATTATTTTTTTTCTTTAAAACAAATCTAATGTATTCAAATGTTCTCAAAATAATTTTCATTAAGAAAATTGTTAATATACAGAATTTTGAATAAATGAAGACATTTCGCTTTAATATTTAAAATTCAATTTAAAGAATCCTATTATACTACATCTTATATCATTCGGTTCAAGTTCTTGTATGATTCAATATATTTTCTAACATCTGCAGTTACCGATCACAATTTTCTATAATAAATTATAATTTCTAATAACTAGTTTATGTATAAGAAATAAACTGTCTTTTATTTCATTCATAATACATAAATTTAAAATGTTGATGTAATATTTTAATTAAGTTGATAAAAATTTTTCCAATTCTGACATCAAAATCATTTTCCATTTTGAATCTCTTTTATTTTTTGAATTATATATGTTTCATTATAAATTTTGAAATTTATTAATATTTATTATTATATCATTTGTAATATATGTATATATATACATATACATGTATATGTATATACGTATATATGTATATGCTTACTTTACTTATAAACTTTAAAATTCAATAATTTTTGAAATTCAATATTATTTGTTGTCTATCACTATTTTTATAATGCTATTTGCAAATAACATTATCAGTTATTTCAAACTCGATATAAATTTCATTAATAATTGCGCAATTTTGTATATAAATTAATATATTAATATATTAATATATATTTATGAAATTTTTATCTCGCCAAAACAAATATTACAGATTTTGTTTATAATCTTTGTTTTGTATAAAATATGCAATAACTCCAAGAAAATTCTTTTTTTTTTTCAAAATGTGCATAAGAAAGATACTTTTATTAATCCTTTTCTTATATAATTGCAATGATTTTCAAAAAGGAAATTGATTTAATAATTAAGAAAAAATTATCCAATATCATTTAAATTAAAATTGTTAAATATGAATTAAAATATTAAAAATGAAATATGGAAGTTTCATCATTCTTAGAGGAACTATTAGATAACAATTGTATAATTTCTTTATCAAATTATTCATATAAAGAATTATTGTACGATATAGATTATTATTATCCTTTATTTTTTAGAAGCAAATTTTTTGTAATTCGTTATTGTGTTTCCATGATCTTAAGTGAAATATGAAATTAAGAAAAGTATTTTTAAATCCTTTATTATTTTATGAAAATTATTGTTTAATTGCACATATTTTACACATCTTATATATTCCAATATTTTTTTTTTCAAATAAGTATTGAAAATACGTAAAAATGAAAAATTATAATAATACATTTATTTTAAATATTATATATTAAATATTAAATTTGATTCTGATTCGTTAATGACTTTGAAATTTATTCATTTCCAAAATGTTATTTCTATTATCAATCATAGTTATTAGAAATGAAGATAATGAAGTATCGTTATAATAAACGTCAAGTAAAAAGACGAAAGATTTTTTTTAGCAGAATATAATTTATTCAATATTGAATGTATTGCTGAATGAATGCGCTGTTAAATGAAGAATAATGAATTATTCAATTACGAATAATCATAATAAAATAATATTTCAATTATGATTATTCTTATAATACATATTAAATTAAAAACTCGAAGGATCTTAAAGAAAATAAAAAAAAAAAGAAATTGAACTTAATTTGATTGCCATTTAATTAATAATTATAATTATTTTATTGTCATTATTTTATGTTTCGATTTCTGATCGTAAATAATCAAAAAATCGTCAAAAGCAAGCTGAAGACCCATAAAAAATGAGTTTGAAAAAACTAAGTTCGCGCTAGATAAAAAAAAAAATAATTCATTAAAGATTGTATTGAATTGATTTCAAATAACATTGAGCAATATAGTATTGTTAATAACAAAGCAAATTTTTTAATATTTATAATTTTTTGATTATCACCATTACTTAAATAAATTGGTATTAAAAAAACAATTTGAAATATATGTTTCGAAAAAAAGTGAATTTATTATGAAAAGCTAACGCTTGAAAATTATTGTGCGCTGGAAGGATTGTTGCATTTGATACATTATTTAAAACATGTTACTTCCAATCTGTTCGTAGAGTTATAGTATATAATAATAAAATTGATTTATTAGAAATATATTGTTAACAAAGTTCTAATTTTAAACGATCAAAAGCAAAGTTCGTATATTCGTATAAATTTACGAGGTTATAAAAATTCTATTAGTTCAAGGTTACAAAATTTAAACGTTTTAATAATTTAATAGATCGAATTATTTTACTAATTCAATAGGTCAAAATATTTTCCTAGTTTAATGTTTCAAAGGATTAAAACGTTTTGATTTCTTTCCAAATTTTATAAGCGATTTTGCCCTTTAAAATTCCCTCCATATTCATTTCAATAGGACACATAAGCTAGTAATACTATGAACTAACCTTCTGGGATCTTATATGATATCTCCTAAGGAAAATTCCTAAAATTAGGCTGGGAAACTATGTCTAATTAGCATCTTATTTAAGAACTTATTTCACAAAATCTGCTATTTGTAAAAAATTGATCCGCAAATATTTGTAATAAATTTTCTCGAATAAGATGATATTGATTATGTTGATTGAAATTGAATTATAGTAAATGTCTTAAATCTCAAGATTATATTGACACTTCAATTATGCCGAAGTTTCTAACAATATGTTTCTAACAAGTGTTTTTATACAATTTCAAGAATCTTCTAAATTCTTTTCTCAAAAATGCCATTCTATTCTCATGCAACATCACTCTATATTATCTGTTCAATGTTTTAACAAAGCATTTTCAAAATTAAGATTTCAAAGTATGACTGAGAGAAACAAGAAATGAGAGGAAGCTTTTCCACTAACAACAGGAAATGTTCATTGTGTAGTGAAGTTTGCTATTTCAATTGTTCACAACAAAAAAAGAAAATCGCAACTCAAGATGTGCACGAGGAACATCTTTTAGGTGTAGGAAATAGTAAGTCGTTCTTGCTTCTCTTACGCCCTAAGGCAAGCCATTGTAAGGATTTTAGTAAATAAAAATCCCATACTACTCCAATATTTTCTCTAATGTGTGATAATCTTTGGAAAATTTTCCTTATATAACAAAAAATATCGTGTTTTGTTGCTTTTAAATAAAAAATAAAGAATATATCAAAAAATAATGATTATAGAAATAAATAATTTTTCTACAAAATAAAAATGTTTTCTTTTTGATATCAGATTTATTTCAATTTTCAGAATTCATTGTCTCATAATAAAATTGTGAATATAATGTGTAAATTAATAGTAATATACTAAAATTAACTAGAGCTAGAGTTGAATCATTAGCAGATAGATTCCATACATCTTATCTTGAATTTGATAAAATTGAAAGAAGAATATTTATTAATTAACGAAATAAAATTCAGACAAGTTTTTAGTTTGATGCTAAGTAATAAAATATTCAAAATTGATTAACAAAATTTTATCATTAAACAATATCAAATTTCATATGGATAAAGAAAAAAATATTGGATTATAATTCAAATATTCATTTCATTTTTTTGTTTTTGCTATTAAAAATTTATATGTTGAAACTTTGTTGTGAAACTTTAATTTTCAAATTTGTTTACAATAATCGTTTTTTATTCTTTTTTTAAATTTAGCAACAAGGCCCATTATGATTATTTCATTATGATTTAAAACAGGTAATTCGTCGAAATTATATTCGAAGCGATTACATTAACAGATCATAAACATGGATTAAAAAAAAAATATATTTTTTTAAGACTTTAGGGGTCATGAATTTTTATGACCTTGCCGAATTTTATGATCTTGCTCAATCACAATTTATCTCAATCTTCATTCTCTTAAGCTAACATGTGTGATAGGGATGTAAGAGATTATTTAAGCGAGAAAACTACAGAAAATAATGAGAAGAATATAAAAAAGTAAGAAAAATCTGTAAGCGTAAAACTTTAAGAAGCTCTTTTAGCTTCGAATCAATAACGGATAATGAGAAACACATTTAACTTTAGTGATCATTGGCAAACACATTTTTGTTTATTATAAATATTATTATTCACTCTGGAAGGCATTTGTCAAATGTACAAATAAAAAATTTTGCACATCATGTCATTATATATCTTTAAATTAAAATAAAATTTTAAAATAATCAAAATTTGTATAATATTTTAAGTTTGCTTTTTATGAAAATTTAATTGAAAAGTTTTTCAAAATTAATAAATAAAAAGTTATTCAACAGAAAGTAGAAAGCTTTCAAAAGTCATTAAAAGAAATGATGAATATATATTTATTTCCTCTAAAACTTCCTTTTCTTAAACTTCATTATGAACTTGTCTATACTATATTACTGATCTCAATTAATTAACACAATTTAAAAAAGATTTATCTAAAAGAAAAAAGATTTATTTATATATTCTCTTTCTAATGTTCAAAAAATTTAATTTTTATTTGCAACTTTGAGAATTTTTTCCATTCCTTCATGATGGATTCATTCTACACACAATATAAAACAACAAAACATCTACTAGTGAATATCATATTACTAGTGAATATCATATGATTTATTTATATTTTTTATAGTTTTTTATATAAATTATATTATATTTAATATATAATTAAAATGTTACTAAAAATAAAAATAATGTTATAATAATTATATTAAAGTAAAATTTCATTTCTAAATTTCTTTAAAAATTTTTATTTTTGCTTATAAATTCTTTAAATATTTGACTAAGAAAATGATTGTATATGAAAGAAATTCCGATAAATATTTTTTCAGATTTTTAAAAAATTATTATAATAAAAAAAATATGAATATCTGAATTCAAATTTCTCACAAAAGAAGATACAAAGAAGATACTAAGAATTAAATGTGAAATAATTTTTGATAATTGATTATAGAATTAATATATATAAATATAAAAATAATTATACAATCGAATTTGATCTTTTTGATCTTTTTCCTTCATTAACTAGCAAAATTATTGTTTTAATTAATACATTTATAAAAGAGATTAGAGAAATTTTTAGAGAGATTAAGATAAGATAATATGTAAAATATAATAACTATTATTAAGAATTGTCCAGAATTATGTAAAACATTGAATTTATTAATTTCACAATTAATTTTATTTTATATTAACATTTGATATAATTGTTAAATTAAATATTATTTATAAAAAGTTTGTTTTAAAAGAAATAAAAAAATCATATTTAATCAATTTCTGTCTGAATATTAGTTGCACAATTAATTTTCAATTTTATGAGACAAGATATTGTACAAGCTTTTATAAAAATTGACAAAAATTGCAAAATTTAAATCTTTGCATTTGTTGAACAAATATAAAATTATAACTCTTCTTAATTTTGTGATTATAATTTATGCATGAAACAATATTTTATATTACATTTTTTTCTCAAAATATCTTGAAAAATATATTTTCAATTTTTAATATAATCATGAAATATTTTTCTATAAAAAAAAACTATCTTCTACATAAATTCCATTAATGTAAAAAATCAATTAAAATATACTTATTCGAAATATTTCTTAGAAATATTATTTTAATAATTTTATTTCATTATATGAATCCATTATATCAATTCATGAGAAATTAAAATACATATCTCTTCTATTTTTTTCATTATTTATTTTGCACCTTATATAATGAATACCTGATAAAATGAATATAAAACTAAATATGAAATTTTGAGATAATTGTTATCCAAATAACGATTCACATTATTGCAGGTACAGAGAGTGCTTAACAAACAAATATAATTTATAACGAATTTATAAAAAAAATGCAATATTATAATTCTGGAAGTATACTACGAATGAAACATTTTCATTTTATATCAAATAAAATAAAGATCAATTTTCAACGATTTATAATATTAAGTAAAAAAAAAGATATTATAATAATAGTAATAAAATATTATAATAATAGTAAACATTTATCAAGTTATTTTAATATTGCAATTCAGAATTCTGTTGAAAGACAGATATTGAAATTGCTAAAAATATTCCATTTATTATCTATTAAAGTTTTTATATTGTTGATAAGAGATTCACGAACGTGTTCAGCTTGATTCAAATATGATGTAATGAATGGCACCTCGATGGAATACACAATGTATCTGGAGATGAGTGACTATTATTTCATTATTAATTTAATCTGAAACCTTCCACATTAATTACATCGATATTAAACTGGTCACGTATTATAATTTGTATGCAATATGCATAATAATGAATATACAGCGCTCACAAAGATACTGTCTATATTTTGATAATTCAAGAATTTACAATAAGAAGACAGCTCATTTTTTAATATATATTACATTTTTTAATATATATTCCATTTCATAAAAAAAATGATTTTTCTAACTTTATATAAAAAAAAATTTTTAACATATATGAATAAAAACTCATTAAAAAATATTTTGTTTTGCTATTTAAAGAACCAGAAGTAAATATTTTCATTTTATTAGTCCTCTATTTGAAAAAAAAAATCAAAATCTCCATAAGAGATTCCATCCTTTCTTATATTGATAATCAAAAATAGAATTTCAAAACAATATCGAGAAAAGAAATTGTATAATGATAAATCAAATTCGATTTTATGAGAAACAATAGTATATTATAGAAGAGAAAGAATATTATATAACAGAATCGACAAGAATATTAGAAAAAGTTACTTTCTTGGGAAAGTTTCGTAAATATAGTAAAAACATTTCAAATTCATAATTTCTAAGCTTAAAATGATAGGTAATTTTTACGGATTAAGATTCAATACACAAAAATACGTTAAAAATCTTTATAATCTTTATATTTTCAAAGAAAAAAAATTTATTAATCATTTTTTTCAAACATGTTCATTTTATCCTATTGATTTTTTTAACGTATTTTTGTATATTGAATTACATTGAATTATATAAATATAAAATTTATGAAAGAAAATATTAACTATGTTTTTAACTTTCTATTATTAAGAAAATGATAATTTACATATATATTTAAAATTTGAATAAATTATATTATATAATTATATAAAAATATTGAGAAACAAAATCATAGAGTATTATAATTTTATCATTGTATCAGAAATCGAAAAAATCAAACTTTAACCTCATAAATATTATATTTATATTATGTCTTCAAGTATAAGAAATAGAAATAGAATATGCGGATATTTTCAAAAAAAGAATTACAAATATATCGATACTAATTTTTAATTAAAAAATCAGAAAATCATATGCCAAAATTGCTAAGATTGTTATGTCACTAAGAATTGATACTGTTCAATAAATCATGACACGTTATTGATGAAATTTTTTCATATTCTCGATTACTTCATATTCTAAATAATGTATGTATATTTATGTATATTTAAATCGAATAAAATAATTCATGTTCCTTAAATTCACGAAGATCTCTAACTTTCATAAAATATTTAAATTCAAATTCGTTACTTTATTCATTTTAAAT
>NW_006264209.1:23406-45777 GCF_000469605.1 Apis dorsata | reverse complement strand
CTACATTAAGAAAATAAATATACTCATTCTACATTCTACATTAAGAAAATAAATATACTCATTTTACATACATACATTAAGAAAATAAATATAAATAAATATATATAATTCTCATATATAAATAAATAATTAATTACAATACGTTTATTATATCAATTTTAAATAAGACATATTTGAATTTTTGATGACAATAGATTAAGAATTTGAACTGCATATGGATTGAATAGTTTTTTCATGAACAAATAATTTTGCATATTATTTGAAAATTTCATTCGAAAATGTTTCCGAATAAGATATAAACAAAAATACAGAATATAGAGTTGTTGTCTAGCATATTTCTTCATTTTATGATATGAACTACGTAGAATTGCACTTATTTAAGAATAAAACACGAAGAACAAGATTTATTGTACGTCAACAATTATATTATACTAATTATTTAAAAAATATATTTATATAAGAAGATTAATTTTATTGGGACAAACAAATTAATTGTAATAATTAATAAAAAATAATACAAATATATAAATAAACTAATATTTCAAATAAGAGAACGAATTGCAGAAATCGCACAATTTTTCACATACAAATATAATAGTACATAATTCTTTCTTATGCATTTCACGTTGGAAACTTGTGACACTACAATTGTATTTAAAATAACTCATCGAAAATACTGTAATATATAAGAAATTATATACTAATTTGATACAGAAAAAAATAGTTCTTAAGTCTTTTATTATAGATTCTGATGACTTAATTTCTTTGATATATAGTCATTTCTTGGTTGGCGATTCATTTTATACTTCTTGATCTGCGTGATCTAATAAGGAACAAATAAATTTCAGATAATTTAGAAAAGCGTACAACATTTCTGAAAGATCAAATACCTGCAGCGACGAAATAAATAGCGTATAACAAGAATTAACAAATTTAGATACTATGACACGATCAATAATCTTCCCTTATTGTAATGGCGATTGTAAGACAGATTTTGAAACATCCTGAGAAGGATAAATTCGCCAGAGTAGTAACAATCGAAATGGATAGGGCAATCAAACTAATGACTAAGATCAGCATTCTATCGGATAAAAATGTTGTATCTATACCATTTCACGATGCACACGATGGCAAGAGGCATTGAGACCTTAGTTCACGAATGTTACATACGAATAATTATTTATAATTATATTTATAGTATTTAATATACTTAGTAATCATTATATATTTATATTTTATCTATCTATATATTATTGAACTATAATTTTTTGTAACTAATATATATAACTTAAATAATTATTCTACATTATTCTACATTAATCAATTTTAATCAACATATTTTATGAACTTGTTTAACTCTAATTTTATTATCGTATCGTATCGTAATTTTATTCATATTTATTTGAGTTTATATTATGTATTTGTTATCGTCTATCGTATTTCTATTTGAATTTACGTATTGAAACGCAACATCATTTTTAATCTTTGAATTTGTTAAATCTATCTAAAAAATTTTATTCATATTTAATAACTATTCGAATTATTGAACAATTTAATTAAAAAACTTGATTAAAAGATTAAAAAGAATTTTTTTAATCTTTAGAAATAACATTATTAATATTTGAATTTTTTGAATGTCGAATCATAAAAATTCTTAGAATTTTATGAACTCGCGCATTCGTGCATATATTGACATATCTAAATTTTTATTCGTATATGGATTATGTTTTTGATCTAAAGTAGAAAAATAAAACTTTCCAATAAATCATTTTTATTACTATATTATTGTTCTAATACATACACTAACAGAACTAATACATATTATTTATTATATTTTCAGAAAATAATGTTAAAAAGAAAACAATTAATCAATTTTAAACTTAATAATTATAGATCTTCAATTTTTGATTAATTTTTTGGTTAAATTATAGAATACAAAAATTTAAAAAGTTATTAAATTTTCTCGATTAAATATAAATTATTTATTAGAAAAACTTTAAAAACGATAAATAAAAAATATATTAAGAAAAAATGCGTAAAGAAGAATACGTAAAAAATTTGAAAAAATAGTTTATTGATATTAAAATCATCAATTATAATGATTCTATTATCTTTAAATCCAATTTCAAAAAATTAACCAATAGAAATTGAGATTTTGTCTCAAAAAAAAGTTAAATAAATATTGCAATCTTTTTCTTCAATTATAGAAAAAATATTTCTGAAAAATATATTACTATTTCTAAAATTATATTAATAAGCACAGGAAGCAATTACATATTTTCTTCGAATTGTAGTTTTCAAGATGAATAAAATATTATATTCTTTATAGAATTAAGATTACAATTAAATATTTTCATTTGATGAAATTCATTTTCATCATTTCATTTCATAATTTCATTTCATGAAATTTATAAAATATACCAATTTTATTAGACTTATTTTGAGATTTATCTTTTGAAAATGAAATATTGGTTATATGTATAATTATGATATATAATAATTATAATTGCAAATTCTTTAGAAACATTAATCATGGAATTTGCAAAGTTGCAAAATAATCATGGAATTTATATTACATGAAACAGAAATGGTGTAAGTTTCTTCATTTTAGATACTATTTGATACACAAATAAATTAAAAAAATACAGTTGTATATAAAAGTGATATCTTAAACATAATTATATAGAAGAATCATACATATTTAGAAATGAGAATCCATTAATATAAATGGATTTGCTGATTAATTAATTAATACTTTCAAAATTTACGAAAAAATATCTTTGTATAATAGCAATGTTAATACTTTCTAAAAAAATATTTTCTGAAAATTAGCTAAAAAAATCGACTGAAAAATAATATGGTATATATAAAAATTATTTTTAAAAAAATAAAAATTAATTCTTTATTACATCTTTTTTATTCTTTTTCCTTTGCCTATAGTAATTTGGCGAGAATTCTATGTGTATCGCTAGATCTGAATCTATGTTTATAATATATATATTTTTAAATATATTAAATATATATATATTTTTTATAACCGATATATCGATATTTTTCAATACCGATTATATTTATCTCATTTTGATATTATTATGCACGCTCAATTCTGAATAGTATCAATATATTTATATTTTATTTTATATCATTTTTATATCATATCACTTAATATTTTAATATTAGTATTAAATGTTAATATACATAAAATATAATTTTTTGCTACATATTGAATTTTCATTGATCAATTGAAGATCAAATATTTGAGCATTGAATTATTTAAAATTCATGAGAAATACTTATCAGTACTTTTCCTCCATCATTCATTCTTATTTATTCTTGAATTTTTATTAAATCTCACGTGTTTAGTTAAATTTATTTCTTGCTCACTCTTTTTTTGCTTCGTCTCAATTATTCTTGAATTCTTATATCACATATTTATTTAATAATATTATAATAATATTAATTTATTTTTTCATTTTGTACGCCAACGTACACTGTGTGCAACGTCATTGACAAGCTAGAAAATAATAAAAAGTCGCAATACATAATCGTTTTTTCATTTTTTTCAAGACATAAATTACAGAATTAATAAGGAATAAAGAATAAAGAATAAAGAATTTATATTTCTTCGAGTTGAAGTAATTCGAATAAAAAATATCATTTATTGTAAAAGTTATTATTATATTTATTAAAGGAAGTTTCTATCTTATTATAAATATCAACTTTTTTTGATGCATTTTGATTATTTTTTATTTTTCTTAAAAATTTTTTTATTTCATCAATTTTTTTTTAATGCTTAACATTTTTTGATATGTAATATATTTTCAATATTTTTTATTCTTTTTTTAATTTTTTTATTTGGATAATTTTCTTTAGTTCAGTGCATAATTTTCAAATCTTAATACATTTTAATCTTTTTTCGTTCATTTTATGTGTTATATTTTTTTTAAGTTATTTTTATCTATTATTTATCTAATATATTATATTAATCTTATAAAAATAATAAAAAATATATTAAAGTTAATTAGAATGTACTGTCGCTTTTCTTTTAGAAAAAAAAATGAATTTCTATTAATTTCTACTAATTAATCTACAATGTTAATTGTAAGTAATTATTTATTAAATCATTTTTATTTTTATTGTTAAAATGAGCGAAGATATAAATAATAAATTCTAATTATCTAAAAAATTTAACTAGATATTGTAATTAATCTAAAAAATCTAAAAAATAGTAAATTTTCCTAGGATGAAATTATATTTATTTTATATTATGATATGTTCAATATAACATATTCATATCTAATTCGAAGCTATTCTCAGTTTAAAAATAATGAATTTTGTTAGTTTCTTTAAATTAAAATTTTTATAAAAATTTTTGTGAAGAATTTGTTATTGCAACAATAAAAATATGGAATTTTCAGGCCTAATAAAAATTTTCCAAATGTTTAATTAACAAATCTTTTATAAATTGGACTGTAGATTGGACTTGACTTTGCAGTTACGAAATATATGAATATGAGTTGGTACATCATATTTCTTGTTAATATATACTATATTAGCATGTTTTCCAGCGTGATTTGTAATTTTATTGCTTGCAAATTTTTAGCTGGATATGCAAACATCATGTGCATTATTCCAGATTGAACATTATTTAAAAATGATTGGGACACAAAAGCAATTCCTTTACTTACTTAGATTTTATTACCAATCATCAATTTCTGTTGCCATTAATTTTAATGAATTTAACCAATTTATCATCTTCAATATATTCATTTCTTTAGCTTTTTTTACGATCTTTCGTGAAAATGACTAAAAAGAAGTTAATTATTGTCTGACAACCATCTAACATCAAGTAAAAATAAAGTACATCTGCTAATCCACGTATTCATTCATATTGAATAAATTTCAATATTCATACTCTATTAAATCGCTAATACGAATAAGAGTTAGAATTTTAATAGCACTTTTTATTTATTTTTTATCAGATATTTTTTTAAAAAAATAACAATATAAAATATATTATTATATTTTCTTTTAATATCTTTAATTTTTTATATAAATAAATATCATATTTCTTCGGGGCAATACTTATTTTGAAAGTATTTCAAATTTAATTTCAGATTAATAATTAAATTTCTTTTAAAAAATTAATTGCACACAATTTTTTTTATCCAAACATATTTTCAAAATATATGTATTTCTTTTTAAAAAAAAATGATTAATAATATTTTTTTAATAATAAGATTAATAAGATTTTAGCAATTTTTTATTCATAAAATTTATATGGATAATTTATTAGGATAAATAGAATTGTTCAATTCTAGATTTATTTCACCCTACCTACAAAAAATTTTAAATAATTTAAAATTGATCGATTTTCGTAATAATTAAAATTTATTTAATATAAATAATATGAACAATATTATTTAATATAAATAATGAACAACATTTAAACAACATGCGATAAAACAATAAATAATTTATAGATTGGTATCGTAATTTTTAATTCATTATAAATAAAATATATAGTCAAATAACGGTTTAAAAATTTAAATATACTAATTTAACAAATTATTTTTTTTTATTTAATAAATTTAATGTCGCATAATTTAACATCGTAGATTATTATCGATTTACAAAAATTTACAAAATTACTACAATTTGGTAAAAATCTTGATACTCTTGCAGAATCTCACTAGGATATCTTAATAATCGTGTGAATGAGTTGGTTTCATTAAAACTATTATCAATACTCGTATTACTTCTTCATAATTTCATTATAATTAATCAAGGATGAAGTTAAGGATGATGTGGTTGATGATACGGATGCTATTTTTGCATTTTTTGCATATTATTGGTTGACTTCTGTTGAGTAGATATAAATGAAAGAGTTTGCTGTGTCCGATTTTGATTCTTATTATCATTTGCTGTTCTTTTGAATTTTGAGTTCGTTTGTAGATCGAAGAAATTTTCGATAGATTTGTGAAGCGGGCTTGCTTTATATGTTTTCCACATTGCGATCCAGAACTGTTTTAATAATATTTCTACGTGTTTGTTGATGTTCGGATGTGTATTATAAATAGATTGACTGTTTGTTTTAAGAATAGCTATTATTTTTGCTTCAATATTGTCTATTGTATTTGCGTAGTTATTTTTATGGAATGGAATCCATACTATTGTTTTATCGTTCTTTTGTTGAATAACTAACTAAAATCTTTTGTTGAATAACTCTTATATGTCTATGTAGATTTCTGTCGATTGCTTAGTTTTTTGAGTATGTAGAAGTGTCGCAAAGGAATCAAAAAATATGATATAGTTAGAGTGATCTAATCATTATCAATAAATTTGAGGATTAGGAAGAGTGTAAATGTTTCAATCGAACGAGCACAATTAAAAATGTTCAGACTGTACCTAATTGAAATATTTTGGAAGAAGAAAGTAGCTCCGTTTCATACTTTTTATTTTTGGAGACATCACTGCATAGATGAGTAAAGTATGATATTTAAAACATAAGTTGTTAAATATATTTTTCGAAGTTGGATAATTTTTCATCTTTGTGCTACTGATGTTAAATCAATAGAGAGTATCTTAATCCTTTGTGCTCCAAATCTTTTTCGCTCGAACCAGCAATTCTAAATGATTCGGATCTGCACGTTCGCTGTTTTCTTACAGCTAATTTAAAATGATTTCACACAAATTAACGCATAAAATTTTATATTTTAATATTTTATGTATCTTTACATATAAAGAAACAAAATTTATTGAATATTAATAAATATAATTAATAAAGTCTGTATTATTATTTTGTGATATTTTATGAAACAATTACCAAGATGTATTCTCAATTTGCCAGAGCAAGTAGAGCAATAATACTTTTTTTTCTAACTTTTTTATTGCATAATTATTTGTTTCGCTCACTATTTCATTAATAATTTCATCAATTAGAAATAATTTAAAAAAATCTAATGGTTCATTTATATTCGAAGATACTTCCGGTCCTGCAGATTTTTTTATAAATTGTATTTTTTGCGATATATTTTCCGATTCTGTGCATGTTATCCATATTTCGAATTTTGTATCTTCTACGATGCGATGTATTCACTTAAATTATTGTTTTCATATTCTCTATCTATTATTCTTATTTTTCGCCTTTTTATATCTCTTATTTCATTTCCATGTTCATCATTGCTTTCTCTATAGTTAATTTCTTTATTAATTTCGTTTGATTCAATAATCAAAAACTCATCTTCATTTGAACTAATTTCATTATCATATTCCATTACAAAAATTTTGAAAATAATATTTCTATTGTCACGACTATCAAATTCAAACTAACGCTGAAAATCGTCTGACCCGCAATCACGGTCTAATTTGAGATATAAAATTTAGCTATTGACAATATATTATTCTATATTATTCTATATTACCTCATAAAATTATATGTAATGAACTTAGGAACCTATTTATGAAGCGATATTCTAAAAAATCAAACATAAATAAATATTGTCGCCGGTCGAATCTCTGCATCAAACCGAATGGTGCCGGAGAGTCACCGCTTGAGTTACAGCATTAACTCACATAATACCTGAGAGTCACCGTTGGAGCACAAAGAGTTAAGTATCCAGGGAAAGATTTTATGGATTTTGTATTTTTCCATGGCAGAAGATGGCATTGAAGTTTATTTTATTTTTCTTCTAAATATTTATTAACTCTTTGGTAAAATACTGTTCCTTGATTTGTCCTTTGCTTTAATTCAACTGTTTCAGTAAATGTTTGAAAATATGCTTGGAAGATGTTGCTACTGTTATTACGTATTTTAAATTTAATAATTTTCTCCTATATTATAGGGATGGCTCTTCAGCTTTAATTAGTATGCTTCCAATTGTGTGAAATGATCTTGTTGCTATTCTTTAGTTCTGTATTATGAATTGGATCTAGTTTTTTTTAAAATTCCTGGTTTGACAGAGTTGTAAATTATAGATGCATAATCAATTTTGATTCTAGTAATCGCTTTATAAGTATTTCTATAGTAGGATACCTTTATCAGTTTTCCATTTATTATGTGCTAAAGATTTGATAATATTTAATCTTCGCTTGAAGTTATCAGTCAAATTGCTAATATGTTTATTCTATATAAGTTTATGGAACAAAATATACTCCAAGTATTTTAATGCATTATTTCCAAGATTTAATATAGGAATATGTACTTCATGATGTAATGAAAAGTATGCATTCATAGTTTTATAATATTTTTTAGAACTTAAAACTCGTTTTCAGAAATCAGTTATACAATTTATTAAGCATGATTGAACAGTTTGTTGAAAAGTGATAATGTGTTTTCCTTTACACAGAATTGTGATATCATCAAATACTCTTAAAATACTGGGATTATAAAAATTTTACACGCATCATTAATAGCTATTAAAAATAATGTAGCACTAATTACAGATTCTTATGGCACTCCGTTTTCAATTTTTTCTTGAAAGGATACCATTAACACGAACTTAAATGTTTTTATTATAAATAAAATTTTTAATGAAATGTTACAAATTTCCAGTGATTCCTAGCTCCTGGAATTTGATTAAAATGTAGTGTTTCCAAACCATGTCATAGGTTTTTTCGATATCTAAGAGACTAATGGTAAGGACATGCTGTTTATATGTTGAATGCTTTTTGTATATGTGTTTCTAAACTAATTAAATGAAATGTAAAATGACTATTTCGAAATCCAAATTGATTGTTAGCAATAAGTTTGTTATATTCGAGAAACTATTTAAACCTAAGTTCACAATTCTAGTATTTTGCATAGATGTGAGAGCAATAGGTTTATAACTTTCAAATTTGGATGAGTCCTTGCTATGCTTCAATATTGGTATAACTATGGCTTCATCCCATTTTATAGGAATTATTTTATTAATTCATATGCAATTGAATGAGTAATGTCTTATATCCAATAGTTGGCAATTGTTTAATTAATTCGTTCGGAATGTTATCAGATCCTGAGCTAGAGTTTGTAATATTTCTTAGTACTTCTTCAAGTTTCTTTCCTGAGATAAGATTGTTAAGATATGAATGACTGGTATCATTAATTTCAGTGATTTTACTTGTTTCTTGAATTAGTTTGTATATTCTAAATTTTTCATTATAATTGAAAAAGCTAGTTTTTTGCGAAGATGGTAGCTAGGATATTTTGCAATTTTGCAATTTCATTTGAATCAGTAGTAATGTCGCTATAATTATTTGTGATAAAGTGTATTTAACTGTTTTTCCAATTGCCTCTGCTTGTATTAATTTTATTTCATACTTCTTTGATATTTGCACTGTTCGTTAGTGATAATACATTCAGCTGTTTTTCTTACTTTTTTTAATAATTCAAAATTTTTAATAATTCTAAAAATCGCTCACTCTTTTTTTAAATTTTATCTTATTTTCTTCTAATTTGTATTTTTTAAAATAATTGAAGGTTTATTTTGATTTCAAATGGCTTCTTTATATTTATTATTCCATCAAGGAATTGGTTTGAGAAACTTAATCCGATGGCTTCTTCAGCTGCTTTAATAATAATATTAGAAAAAGTATCTGTTACAGTATCTATATAAGCATTATTTTCTTCCAGGATAGTAAAGATGTTATTCAATATATTTGTGAACCCATTATTTGTACATTTCATTCTAATCAGCTTTGTAGAATTTCCATTTGAAAATAAATGAGTTGACATATTGATATTACGGAGGTTGGTTACTTATACAGTGATTGAAAAATGATCGCTGTCATGTAGGTCGTCTAGTACTATCCATTCATAATTATGAGCAAAGCTATTAATCGATAGATTATTTATTAGTAATAGATGTAAATGAAGGTGCCATTTGCTACATTAAAGTATGTAGGAAGATTTTGTAGATCCGAGTCTCATAATGTATTATGGCTATTAAAATTTGCAAGAATGGTTTAGATAGTTGCTCGATGAGATCTTTAATTTTACTTACAAGAAAATTATAGCTATTTAGGAGGTACATATTATATATGCATAATTTAGTTAAGATGTAAATTAATATAAAGTTATCGTGCTAAATAAATATAAGCAACGATTTTAATATTTATTTGAAATTATATCTCTGTAATTATTATTAGGGTGTTCCATAAATTTCTTTTGCACCACGCTAGGAATGACTTTTTTTTACATCGTTCAATATCAATAGCCAAAAGAAACATTTGCGGCATATTGTGCTTTATTGCTTTAAAAAAGGTGATAGTGCAAATAATATTGCAGACGAGATTTGTACTATTTACGAGAGTGGTGCTACAACTATTACGATTATTCGTAATTGGTTTAAAAGATTTAGAACTGACAATTTTGACTTGAAAGATGAAGATCGCAGCGGCCACCCAGCAATGATGAATATAGACTTCATTAAGGCCATATTCGCTGAAAATCCGCGATATAATGTGCAAAAAATAGTGGATGCTATTAATATTTCTAGAAAAACAATAGATAATCATAATCAGCTGACTAAAATGGGATATATCAATCAATGTGAAATTTAGATTTCACAGTTAATGATAGAGACCAACTTTATGAACTTCGTCTCTATGTGCGATTTTTTTCTCCAGCGACATAAAAGAAATCCTTTTTTAAAGAGACATTGGAGACAAGACTTGGATTTTGTATCAAAATGTGCATCGAAAACGTACTTGATTTAAGGACAATAGACCTTCAACTGTCTCGAAATCTGGACTTCACTCGAAGAAAGTTCTTTTATTCATTTGGTGGGATTGGAAAGGTGTTGTCTACTATGAATTCCTTTTTCAAGATGAAACCATTAATTTTGGAAAATATTGCAATCAGTTTAATAAATTGAAAGACGCTATAGCAAAAAAACGGCTAAAATTGGCGAACCGACGAGGCCATCACAATGCAAAATCGTATGTTGCATTGACTATAAAAGAAAAGCTATTACATTTTGATTGAGACATTCTATCGCATCTTCTGTATTTTTCAGATCCAACTATTACTTGTTCCTATTATTAAAAAAATTTTCTCCATGATAAACGATTCCAATCCGTAAACGAAATAAAAACGCACTTTATGGAATATTTTGCAAGTAAACTTCAACAATTTTGGAAAAAGAAATAATGAGGTTTCCTGAGAGATGGAAGAAATTAATAGAGAACACAATATCTAACGTAATTCATATCTAACACAATAAATCAACCTTAAACAAATATTATGTATTCATTTCGAATTAAAAAAAAAGAAAAAAACTTATGGAACATTGTCTTGATGTAAGTAATAACATTACCACTGGCATGATTAGAATCAGAAAACCGTTCGTGTTCCACTGCAATATGTTGATCATAATAGTTAAAATTTGTTTTAGAGTTATAAAGTTATTTAATACTGCAATTATATTTAAATGTCGAAGTCAATTTCCGATGATCAATTTTCTGAGACTTGTAAATCTGGATCTTTCAATTTTTCGCGTTTCAGTTTAATGATTCTATTCTGAATATTATATTTCTTTAATAAAGGATGGTTTTCTGGATTGACATATATCTATCTTCGAAAGCTCATTATATGCGAGTATTCAGGTTCAATTATTCTGTAATATTATTTTAAAACACATATTATTTATCATATATTATTTTTATTTTAAATATGGATTCTATTATTGAGTTTAAAATGATTGATGATACATTAGAAAGAATGATTCGCTATATTGGAGTCATTGATCTTATTTCGATTTTATTATCATTAATTATTATATATTTCATTGTTTCTCTGAGTGTTATTATCATGTCTTTCTTGTCTAAGTAAATGCACACTTTGCCATTTGAAATTTTTTAAATGAATAGCTTTTGGACCTAAGACATAGACGTATTCTTTAATTGTAATGTCCTCGATGACTGGTAATATTATTGTTTGGTCTTTAGTCGAGAAAATTTCGGATTTCATTTCAAAGATATAAGATTTAATTAATTCAATAGCTTGATTGTCGTTTAAATTCTTCTTATTGATGTTATTAGATAAGAGATTCCTGTAATCAGAAGATCACCTTTTTTGACTATGATGTAATCATAACATATTTTCGAAGTTGTTTTCATTCAAAATAAAAAAAAAATTATAGACTATCTTAGTTTCACACGGCTTCATTATTTCCTACACTATTTTACTACTTATTTCCTATACATGCGAATGGAGCAGTCGACACGTCTGAAACGCTTCGGCAGTTGGACATTTTTTATGATAGATATAGATAGTTAGATTTATTTTTTAAATAAATATTTTTTTTAATAAATATTACTATTGATGTTTTGATATATATTTATCATATGTATAGAATAATTATAATATATTATCAAAAAATATGATAATTTTATAAGAATTTTGGGCATTGTAATAGGAATGCAATACGGAAGACTAATCTAATCAAGTCCATTGCCAAGTAATTGCTTTTTTGAATATAATTTTTCTTTTTTGAAAATGTGCATTATTATAATTTTCCGATATATATTTTACCTTGAAGCTTGATTCCCTTTATTATGCTGACCAATGTTTCATTTCTTCTATTTTGTTCGTTCTTGAATAAATGAAATTCTAGCTACGAGGAATCGGATATTACATATTGCGAAAACGTATGTTTTGTGTATACGAATAATGGTCGATTTTTGATAAGAAATACTCCATCGGAATCGAATTTTTATAAAATTGACGATAAAAATGTTTTAGCAGGAAAATAAGCTACAGTATGAATCGATATTAAAATATCTCACTGAGGCATGAAGTATAGTATATTGAATTCTAATTAAAATAAGATCTTTGTAATTAATTTTTATAATTTGTTTTTTTAATAAAATAAAAGTTTTGTCAAATTTATATGGAAAAATTAGGAAACTATTTAATGAAACATATATTGTCTGTTTCTGAGAGTGGTAAAAATGAAGATATAGCTTCAGCTATATTTATAGAATTATGGTATATAATAATAAAAATTTATTAAAAATTGATTTATTAAATTCTATTACTCTGATTATTTAATATTTAAACATTCAACGTAAGTCTATATGCAAATGAAAGTTTACGTATGTCATTAAATATATAAGTTCACAAAATTAAATTATTACGATTAGTTCGAGATTCGAAAAAAATTCAAAATTTGAAAAAGTTTTTGCTAGTTTAAAGATTAGAAAACTTCTTTTAGTCTGTTCAATAATTCAATTAAATTAAAAAATTAAAAATATTTTGATTTTTCTTCGATTTTATTGTATAAGCGTTTATATTTTTTAAAATCTCTTCCATATTTATCTTTCTATATTGCAAAAATTGAAAAATATATATTAAAAAATATTATAATAATAACAATAATTTTTTAATAAAAATATTTATCGATAATAAATTATTTTAAAATATATATATAATAATACAAAAACAATTTTCATATTTTCAAATTTAAAAAAAACTTTAATGGTTTTATTACTTTATTTAGTTTAGATACATTTAAAATATTTATATAATTATTATGATTGTTAAATATAGTTTAAAAAAAAGTTTGGCAATTAAAATTTTTTTTATATTATCGATTAGTACAGCCACCGTTTTTCGTCAGGAAAAACTAAAAATTGAACCAGAATACAAGAAATTTTTAGAAATAGTTTAATCCTTGAATTACTACAATTTTTATCTCAATACTTTCAATTAAAAACCAATTACAATATGCTACAAAGTTTTGAAATCTTTGCAAGAATAATTTCGTATTTCTTGCAACAAACAAAAAATAAGATATAAAAAATTTACTCAACTTTCTTTTCTTACATTTCTCTTTTTTTCTCATTTCTCCTTTTCTACCTGCATTATGTATATGAGTATATAAATATAATTTTTTTTATATAAAAATAACATATTTCTTATTACAAATATATCAATTATTTATTGTAAAAGAATGGAAATATTAATCGTGCAGAGTGGAGAACTGTAATGAAAATGACATGCCAAATATAAATAAAAGATGTAACTGTTTGCTGACAAGAAAATTATAAATTATACTAGAGTTAAAAAATTTATTAGAGTAGAAAATTTTTACAAATAAAACGTAGTTAATTTATAGGCTTTAATGTATCATTATTGCAAATATTTCGAAAATTATGTTAAGCAGAAGAAAATCATTTATCTGTGAACAATATTTAAAATATTAACTCTATTTATATATTATATACTTATTATAATAATAAGTATATAATATGTATAATAAGTATAATATATGTATTATTGAAAATCTTTGTGTGTGTATGTGTGTGCGCGTGTGTGTGTGTGTGTGTGTTATATCGTATTTTTAATATTCTTATAAAATAAATTTTTAATATTCTTATAAAATAAATTTACTTATTTAAATACTTAAATATTTAAAAGATTAATGAAAAACTCAAGAAAAATGTTATAAATAGGAGGAATAATTTACATTTAATAGATTATATATATTTATAGATTATATATATATAATCTATAGCTAAATATCATAATAATCCTAAAATTTATATATTTTAAAAAATCAAGAGAAACATTATAAAATATAAACAAAATATTGCAACGTAAATGAAAGTATCATATGCATTTGCAATGTATAATTTCGTTCAAGAAATATTATAATTTGAATTTATAAAATATAGCATAAATAATATTCATATTTATGTTTTCTTATTCTTTTTTCTATTAGTATTTATTTATATTATTTATTTTATTTTCTATTATTTTATATTATCATTTTTTAGTAATTGAAGTAACAAGCTATTATTGTTATATATGTTATTGTTTATTAAACTCTAATTATATAAATCCATTAAAAAAAGTATATTTATATCACCTTATCTTAAGAATTATATAATCAACATATTTTAATAATTCTCTTTGTTCCAATCCATTCATGAAACCGATATATAGTATATATAACAATAGAATATAGTAATAAAATTGATTTATTTAAAGTTTTATTATTAACAAAGTTTTACTTTAAACCATTAAGAACAAAGTCCACATATTAATGAAAATTTATATTGTCACAAATGAATGTCCGACTTCACGACATTTTAAGAATTTTAAAAATTTAAAATTAATAATATTTGATACTGCACATCCAACTAGTTTTCTGATTATGTTGATACTTTAATCTAAAAAAAAAATTTTAAATTAGCCTCGGAAATCCACTGTTTTTAAAAGTGATCCATCAATATTTGTAATAAATTTTCTTGAGTATAGGACAATATCGATTGCTGTTGAAATTGGCATAATTGAAAAAATTTTTGTCTTTTAAAATTTCAAAATCATATTCATGCTCTATTCCATAGAAATGTTCCTAAAAAATGAAATTCTAAAAATACAATTCTAAAAATCTTATAAATACGTTTTAAATATCTTAACATTCTTTATAAAATTAATTTTTCCTGTTTAGCGAACTTGCAGAAATGCTTAGTAATAAGAATTATATCATATTGATATTATATATATATACTGTCAAAAAATTTAATATTTTTAAGTTTCAAATATCAAAAAATTTGTCATAAAATTTTACACAATTTAAAATTAATTTAAAATAATCTTTATTCGCTTTTTTTTTATAAATTGCAGAAGTTTTCTTTAAATATTATTTATTATTTCTACATATAAGTAATGTATTTTCAAAAATATATATAAATAGAGAAGAAGAGGAACAATAGAAGGTATAACTTTCTATTTTCAAAATAATAATATCTTTAATTTTCTTACGCTGATTATACAATTCTTTCTTGATAAAGAATAATTTAATGTAAAACATTTCTCGCATAATGGAATAACATTGTATATATATGTTTATATGTTATATATGTTTTCATAAATCAAAAAGCACACTACAATATTATTTATTCCTTCCAAAAATATTATATATATAATTATTTCATATAACGTAATAATAAAATGATAATAATTAATTATAATTTATAATGTAAAAACATTTAAAACAAATATGGATAATGTGGTTTTCAAAAAAAGTCGAAAACGAACGACAAATAAACAATAATTTTAATTGATAAAATAATTGTTCCAGCAATAAATAATAAAAAAAATTAAATATGATATATTTATTCCAATCTTATGCTTTTTTATTATAAGATAATATATTTGTAGAATCATTGATCAATTTTAAATATAAATTTAAAATTGATATACAAAAAGTCAATTAAGATTTATTTATCAAATTATTAAGTAAAATTATGTTTGCAGATGAGCGAGATAGAATGAATATAGGATTTAATATTTGATATTATAATAAAATTAATTGATTTACTTTAAGGAATTTTATAAAACTAATTGTATGAAAGCTTAGAAACAGTTAAAACAATACATATTTTTCATACAATAATTTTTTATTCTTTATATAATAAATTTTAGAAGATCCAAATTAAAATATCTCATAAACATTTAATAACTTTTATAAATATATATCTGTTTTTTAAATATAAAAAGTTTAGTTATATTAAGCAATATATCCGAAAATATTATTTCATTAAAAAAAACAAAATTGATTCTTTTATATATCCTCGTTAAAATATACTAAATAATATATCTAAATAATATACCTTATGAAATCATTTAATTTCCATTTAATTATTTTTATGTATTATAATAATAATTTTATGTATTATAATAATTAAAATAATAATTTCAAATTAGATTTTGTATATAATTTAAAAACCATTGGATTCTCAAATTATAAACTAGGTATATGCACTTATTAATGTATCAAAAATATAATTATGTTTATAATTATACATAATTAAATTACGAATACATTAATAAACAATTATAGATTCATTCGAGTTATTTTTCTGTAAAAACCGCTTCGTATGAGAATTTTCTCCAAATTAGTCTTCCACTCCGTTTGTGCCAAAAAATTGTGACACAAATGACAAATGACAAAGAAGAAAATATTCTCGACAATAACTTCTGGTGAATTTTCTTTTTCATTTTTGAAAATTTAATACTTTTAATCGAAAATATAAGAAAAAAAATACATAAAAAGAATCGAAATTTTGTTTACTTCATATGCGTACGGGAAATATTATATTTATATATAATACTATAATATATATATATATATAGTTTCAATTGAATTTAATTGAATTATATTAAAATTAATTATATTAAAAATTAGTAGGTTTTGGATTAGATATTTTTTTTAGCAAGAAATTAATTATATTATTGATGTGAATTTTATGCTATTTCATAGATTTTGTTTCTTAGTTCTTGTTTTTAATTCTTTCTAAAATTAATTCTTAATTTTATTTTGTTGAATGATTTGTGGAAAAAGTGCAAAAGTATATTCATGCATACTTTTGAATAGGAACCATGTGCCTTTTTTGAGTTTATATAGGTTTATTTAAAAAAATTTTTTAAATTATGAAAATGAAATATAATATACGATGGAATATGTTATGAAATATATATCAAAATATATTTATGTAAAAATTTACAAAGATAAAAATTAAGGAAAGAATTTGACGAAATTTCATAGGCTTTTATTTTTTCTTTTAGAACAATGCATCATTTTTTGCGTTATTTATTTCTATAATGTATATTTCACTTTTTTTGAGCAGTATTATAATTATATTAAAAAAGTCACTAATTATTGAGTAATATATTAAAAAAATCTATTAAAAAAATTTCTGTGTCATCTTTATATATTTTAACTATTAAAAACGAATTAAAAAAAAAATTCATTAACTTTAAATAAATTTTTTAATTTGAAATTATACTTAATTAAATATTTTCATCTCCATATTATCTTTCTGGCATAATTAATTATTATTGTATTTATATTGTAAAAATAACGGATGAAATTCATAAATTACGAAATAATATAATGAGAGAATAGATACAAGATAATTATCATTACTAAATTTTTTATTATCATTACTATAATTATCATTACTAAAACGATGAAATAGAAATAATATCTATATATTCTAAAATTATTTAAATTAATATAAATGTAAGTAAATATCTAAATAAGAATTCTTAAAGCAAAATGCAGAAATCCACAATTTTTATTTTTTAAAATATAATATTATATAATAATATAAAATAATAATAAATATTTAATTTTTTATTTAAAATGAATAGAATATTTCTTCAAATATTGGTTATATAAAATATTTCTCAATGAAATATAATTAAGTTTGCGAAACTTTTCTATAAAAAGTATCATTTGTCGCGGATATAGAGCGCGAAATTGTCGATATATTTATAGAAAAAATTTTCGATGATGTTTCATCTATTGGCAGAGACAATTGCACAAATACAATAAAAGGTGACTATAGATTGAATCACTGCAATTTCATCTAACAATTTCGATTATTCTTTGTATATCTTTTTTTTTTTTTTTTACGTTTTTTTCACATGTTGATAAAAGCATTATATTTGGTTACGCTATATTGCGATGCAGTGTTTTTAATTCTGGAAAAAAGGAATTCGATAAAAATGTTCCTCTTTGAAATGCGGTTATTTAACACATTGAAGTTATATAATCGACAATATCGATTATTTTTTGTTTAAGAAAAAAAGAAAAATATGAAGAAAAACACTTCGAGAAAATGAAAAATATGTATTGGTTTAGGAGTTGCATCGAATGAGAGTAAAGAAAATAATATTATTACTCTGAAAGTTTCTTAAATATCTTATAACCATTTGAATATCATATATTTTTTTATTTTAATTAGATATTATATATTTTTTTATATATTTTTTTATTGATAGAAGTTGTTTTGAATTTGTTTGAAATTGAAACAAACTAAATTCTATATATTTGGATCATAAAACGAACAGCAAAATACTTGTACTTATATTACATTTAATGAAGAACCAAAATAGTAGAATTTCGAATTATTATTATGAATTATATATATATTTATTATTATAAATATTATTATTATTGAATTCTGATATATATAGCATATTGGTAAACAATTGCTATTGTTATTGTTCATTGAGGAAATAGGATTCTATTTGACCCAACCAAAAATAATTATTTATTAATTTACTAGATTCCTTTACGAGTTTCAATTTTATATTCTTTATTAATTATTAATAAAAAACACTATTTAATTAACAATCTTATAAGAAAAAAAAGAATAGATGCATTTTAAAAAAACTTTGGAGAAATTAAAGAGAACTTATAAAATAATCATTTAAGATTAAAAAAAACTAATTCAAAAAATATATATTTAACTTCTTATAATTAAAATAATACTATTATTGAATTAATAAAATTTTGTTTTAATCTTTGTCAAATTTTTCAAATTTTTCAAATTATTATTTTCAATTTATGTAAAAAAAATTATTTTTTATTAATATTTTTTTATAATATAAGCAATAAATAGTTTATCAATTTATTGATATTTTAATAACAAAAAATGTTATTTTCTATTATAAAGAAAAAAGTTTTTCTAGTGCAAAAGAAAAATATTTTTTATGTAAAAAGTTTTTATATAAAAATTTATATTAAATTACTTATTTTTTGTTAATTTAAACTGAGAATTGTTAAAAATGAATTTATTCTCAATTAATGACAAATTCGCACTATAAATTTATATTTTAGACTCTTAGAATCAAACAATCAAAAATTTAAATTTTAAATTGCATTATGTCTCACTTATACACATATTATCTACAAGCATATATCTCAACGTTACAACGTAATAAATTGCAAAAAATCTAAAATATTCAAAGTCTAATACTAACTTTTTGGTTATTCTTTTTTATTTAAACACTGAATTAAATAGTTTTTAATGAATACATTTGATGATAAAATTGCACAATTTCTTTATGCAATTGAATATACGTATATGAATACGTATCAGACATATTATAGAAATATAAATAAATAAAAAATGATACTTAAAATTAATGACATCAATAAAAAAAAAGAAAAAAAATATAAAATATAAAAGAGAATGAAAAAACTTTTTATTAAAATTAATCATCTTTATTATATAAAAATAAATTGTTATAAATGAATAATAATATGTTAATAATAATAGAAAAAATGTATATGATAAATGATAAATAATAAGAAATAATAAATATTTTTTAAATTTCAATAACATAATTTGTCTTAACTTTTATACTGTACACTTATAACTTTTATACTTTTGAATTATATAAAAATTTGCTTATTTTTATAATATTTATTTGAATATATTTCAAATTTTTTAAATTTAAGTAGCAAATTCAATAATAAAATAAATAAATATAAATTTTAAGTCATCTAATCACTTTATTTAATATTATTTAAATTATAAGACTTTAAAAATAATATTTTTGTTTCATAATTTGTAGCTTATTAATTTCCTAAAATTATTATTTAAGAACATTCTCTATTATTTGTATGAAATTTTTGTTTAAGTGTAATTCTCTTTTTCTAATATGATTTATAATATCTTTTACAAAAATTATAACATTTAAAAATGAAAAAAATTGATGAAATATGGATATCGATGAAGTGGATATCGATATGGATATCGATGAAGTAATATGTTGATAATTTTGTTCCAATATTTTTTAGATGAAAAATCGCCAAATTTTTCCAATCATTATTTTTCTTGTGAAAATATGGCCAAGAATGTTACAATCGCATTACCACGGAAATAATCTCTTTATGAATTATCACGTCATATCCGATTCTAAGAGAAAAGATAATAATCGCCACATTTTGAGGGTAAAAGAGAAAAATATTACACTTCCGGTTCATAAGGATTTTCCTATCAGCTTCTAATTAATTTCAAGAGATTCAGCAAATTTAAAAATTCAAACTGGAGAATATTGTGGATCCAAAAAAGAAAAAGATTATTCTTTGTTATCTTTATTGGACGAGAATCGAACTTGTTCTTCAATATTGTGCGATTATCGAAAAATTCCATTTGTCGGGATCTTATCGTGACCCAGAATAAATTTATATTAATATTAGATTGGATTGAACAAAAAACGACGTGGGGATGAAATATAAAACGATGGAAATCGAACGAAAACTTCGAGGTTGGATTTATATAAGAGTTAATTAAAGAATAATGTTCTTGTGAATGATTATTAATCGATGTTTCGATTAATTTTATACATGATATTTTTTTCGTTATTTTTTCGATATATCAATTTTATATGAATTAACTACAATAATTATAATCAAAATAAAAAAATATAGATTATTTTTCTTATTAAAATATTTTTAATTACAAATAAAGAATATAAATAACAAAAAATTTATTATTAATAAACATTATCGAGAAAATAAATTTATTTCAATTGTTCATAACAGATATCAGTAAGAAAATTTTATTTTAATTATTTAATATTTATCAATGAGGAAAATTTTTGTGAATATCAATGATCATTCACAAAAATTAATGTTTACTTGTATTCAGGATATTTCGTTTCATGAATTGCTTAATATTTTAGTTATTTTATTATGATAAAAAATTCTATCAAGATAAAATTTTAATTTGAAATGATGAATAAAGTGATTTGTAAAAAATAACGAAGATATTAAGGAAAATCTATTAAAATATTTGTCTTTATAATAAATCAATTTGATTAGTATAGCTCCAGGAATTAGATTAACAAATATCTATAATAAATGAAACATGTATAGTAAACGAGAAAAAATTCTTTACCAAATAAAAAAATATAAATACTATATAAAAATATAAAGATGTTGAATTCAAAAATAGCAAATATTTTTGCTGGATTATGGATCATATAAATATTTTTTCAACTTATGATATTATAGCAAAAATAATGACAATGATCGAGATATATCAAATTTTATTTTTGAGTTGATTTTAAAAATTTATATTATAGCCGACAATAAATTTTTTCTTAAATGTTATTTCGCATTCTCTCAATTACAAAGTGTTCACATGTATAATAATTCAATAGTAAATTTTTTTATTTAATTGTTTTTTTTATTTTTTTTTCGAAGCTTTCTGTTCATGCTACAAATATTAGCAAAACATGTTTGCAATTGAATCCTGGTGAAGAATCGAATAGAAAAAGAATAACGTATTTCGAATACGACTTTTTCCATTATGTATCTAACAGTTATTTTAAAATATGATAATAAATATGTGTAAGAAAATGATATTTTATTACAAATTTTGTGTAATAAATATAAAAGTGATTATCTTTATTTAACGTATATATCGTATATAATATAAAATAATTATTAATTAATTATATATTATATATTAAATTTATATATTAAATTTCTAAAAAATGTTTCTAAGAGCAGCTGAAATATGTTAATTTATAAAAAAATATTTATTTGCATCTAATAACATAATATTTTGGTTATAATG